>NW_026969345.1:0-44163 GCF_028390025.1 Pseudophryne corroboree
CAAAACCAAGCCAAAACCAAAACACAAGCGTGGAATTACAACCAAAACCAAAACACAAAACATGAAAAGTGCCAGCCGCACATCTCTAGTTATGTGCAACAGCTGTTTACTGAGCACTACAGAGCTACAATATGCATGGATTACGCTCCCAAAATGATTCACTGGAACAGTGGTACAGTGATCAGACTGCATCTCTGGGACATTGCAGGTAAGACTTGTATTAAGTGTGCTGTCTTCTTTCATATGAAATTTGGTGCAAACCTTTGCCCACATGTCTATATATACCTGTATTTTTACTTGGCATGGTCACTCCAACAGCAGGGTGTACCTTGTCAAAGAGGATGTGAGCATCATGGGATCTCACATACTACATCGGCAAGGTACAACCCATTGATGTCCCCTCCTCAACGTATTAATGTTTATACTCGTGTACTTCTCTACTGGTTAAATATAGAAAAAAAACAATCATTTCATATCGATATATGTGTGTATAAAGTGCAAATAGCTAACCTTATATTCAAAAGAACTCAAGTGTTATTAATAACCATTAATACCTCGTTGCTAAATTAAACATAAAAACTCTCCAAATATATACAGTGGCAGCAGCCAGATTTCAAATGAGTCCAATTTCTACTAAGACAAGTATTAATTATTTTGGATGGTAAATCAGCTGCGACTTCAGTGTTCAAAATCAAATCTATTCAAAGTATCCTTAAATAGCAACCAAATATGCGTACCAGAATCAACTGGAAATAAAGGCTTGTAAGAGATACTGTATCTTTAAAGCAGTTTTTTTCTCATCAGTGTTCTCCTTCTCTTATAGTCATCAAACGTTACGTGACGTTACACATATGTGAAGGATGGAGAAAAATGTATCAATAAAGTGCACTATTCGTAATTTAAAGTGACACTGTGCTTACATGCAAAAAGTGCAAAAAAATCTGTGGAAAAAAAAAGGGGGGGGGCCTAGGGTTGTATCCCTCCCAGTAATGTGCTTATTTGCCAAAAAAAAAAGGGAGTGCAGCACCGGGTATGGTTTTATTAATGAAACTCTGAAGCAGCACTCACATTTTTCAAAGTGCAGTATAACCAGATGGAATCCATAACACCCTCCATCGGACCAGAGTACCTTAAAACCAAAACGTTCCCAAGGGGGAATAAAACTTCTGATAGTGTAAGAACGTTTTTACACATTTAATGAGACATAGAACAAATACAGAGTGGACTCGTACAATTTGATAAAAATATATATGCTTATCTGAATCACATGGGAGAGCGGAGAACCAGTGATTTTATCAACGCGTTTCGTCCCTTAAAGATGCTGGGACTTCCTCAGGGGTCATGGGTCATCTATGGAGATCCTGAATACATCTTGCTGACATATCACGTATAAAGAAACTGCCTTACGACTGGGAGCATCTTATATCTCCGGATAAGGCTTGTGGAAAGGGTTTGGAAGCACCAGAGCCGGGAGTGAAAAGTAATCATAGCCCAGGAGGAGGATGTGGTAATATCTGCACACTAAAAAGTGACTAACATGGCCATGTATAATTAGCTAATTGCTTTGCATGAATAACTTTGCTCTATTTACTTAAAACCGCTTTGGAGTCCTGCATGCACACTAACATAGGAATTGTCATAAAAAGTGTGCCCTAGTCATTACAGAAGCTATATAGACTGATTAAAACACAGCAAATAGCTGGATAAAGAGATTCTGTCATAACAGCTTGCTGAAACCACTAACAAATTAACATCTGGTGTTTGTGCATATAAGGATACAAAGTACACATTGGAGCATGGCAATATTATAGCACTGAACAAGATCAAATGAAACAAATGTTTCTGTTTATGTTATATCTGTGATGAATTGTTACATATAGATTACCATGTTATAAGAAAGCAACAAGTTGTTATAAATGTATGTGGAACTTAGCATTGAGGTTTACAAATGGAATACCAAGCTATTTTATGATTTGAGAAAAAAATAAAACTTTTTCATTATAATCTGCCAGCGCTGTCTGTGTTTTGTATGGGTTTTTGGTTCACTGAGCCTTTTTATAGCGCCAGGGGGTACTTTGTTGTTGTTTTTTGGTATATATTTAAGAACCTTACATTCAATAGAATTATGCACAGGAAAATACCTATTTCCACAGCTAACTGTCGGGGAGTCTGACACGCAAATCCATAGCACAGTACTGTACTGTACTGTTTAATCTACATTCACCCTGGCCCTCTCTAGTACTTTGTTGTTGTTTTTTGGTATATATTTAAGAACCTTACATTCAATAGAATTATCCACAGGAAAATACCTATTTCCACAGCTAACTGTCGGGGAGTCTGACACGCAAATCCATAGCACAGTACTGTACTGTTTAATCTACATTCACCCTGGCCCTCTCTAGTCCTTTCCCCCAACCAAAGTGACTGTAGTATCTTCATTTACATAGTAGCCCTTCATTTACATACAGTACTGTGTTGGCAATTTATTGACTATAAACTAGCCTCTTTGTCTGAAAAGATCAGTCTCTCAGGGGAGGAGGAAAGGTGAGGGAGGAGGTGGGGATTACCCAGCGGAGTTTAGAGAGACGCTGTCGAAAATATTAATTCTCTTTCGAGACCCAAAAAAAGAAGCCAATAAATCAATAAATAAAAATAGTGTATACAGACGCAAACGAATGTGTTAAAGCAATGGTCCATTGAGGTTCGGTTTATTTGATCTATTAAATGAAATTCAATTAAAATGGGCTTAAAGTTAAATATCTCCGATTCTGGGGGTCCAATCAGCTCAGAACTGTGTTGGTATAGAAGAATGGCCGATTAGCTACCAGAAGATACTGACCCGGAAGTTTCTGTGACCCCCACAAGTTTAACGGCAAGCGTCGGAACCCATGGTGGTTCTGAATTAATGGGCTCATTATAGTCTATGGGAAAATGGGTCCAATTTGTGTCCTGATATATCCGGTTCTGGGTGTCCCAGAGACTCGAGATCGTTACCATACAAAAGAGGAGACTCTTGGCATTCGGGGCAGACCAACCACTAGTTTATGTGACACCGCAAAGGGAAATGGAGAGCAACTGTGTGTCAGGTCCCTTCCAATTATCCGCCCAGCTTGCATGGATTGCGGGGTTTCTGGCTAGATAGAAAATACTTTACAGAGATACTAAGCACTGTGTTTTGGCATCAAGAAACTTAGGGAGGAGCTTTTATCTCTCCCCATTATTCTTAGAAAGATAACACTTGCTGCTGTAGCCTTTAGAGCGGAGTACTTTACAAGCTGTTCGTGCTATTTAGTACTCAAATAGAAAATACTGTACAGAGATGCTAAGCACAGTGATTTGGCATCCAGGCACTTATGGAGGAGCTTTTATCTCTCCTCATTGGGGGTCATTCCGAGTTGTTCGCTCGCAAGCTGCTTTTAGCAGCTTTGCACACGCTAAGCCGCCGCGTACTGGGAGTGAATCTTAGCTTATCAAAATTGCGAACGAAAGATTAGCAGAATTGCGAATAGACACTTCTTAGCAGTTTCTGAGTAGCTCCAGACTTACTCGGCATCTGCGATCAGTTCAGTGCTTGTCGTTCCTGGTTTGACGTCACAAACACACCCAGCGTTCGCCCAGACACTCCTCCGTTTCTCCAGCCACTCCCGCGTTTTTCCCAGAAACGGTAGCGTTTTTTCGCACACACCCATAAAACGGCCAGTTTCCGCCCAGAAACACCCACTTCCTGTCAATCACACTCCGATCACCAGAACGAAGAAAAAACCTCGTAATGCCGTGAGTAAAATACCTAACTGCATAGCAAATTTACTTGGCGCAGTCGCACTGCGGACATTGCGCATGCGCATTAGCGACTAATCGCTCCATTGCGAGAAAAAAATAACGAGCGAACAACTCGGAATGACCCCCATTATACGTAGAAGGATAACACTTGCTGCTGTAGCCTTTAGAGCATAGGGGGTAATTCCAAGTTGATCGCAGCAGGAATTTAGTTAGCAATTGGGCAAAACCATGTGCACTGCAGGGAAGGCAGATATAACATGTGCAGAGAGAGTTAGATTTGGGTGTGGTGAGTTCAATCTGCAATCTAATTTGCAGTGTAAAAATAAAGCAGCCAGTATTTACCCTGCACAGAAACAAAATAACCCACCCAAATCTAACTCTCTCTGCACATGTTAAATCTGCCTCCCCTGCAGTGCACATGGGCCCTCATTCCGAGTTGTTCGCTCGCAAGGCGATTTTAGCAGTATTGCACACGCTAAGCCGCCGCCTACTGGGAGTGAATCTTAGCTTCTTAAAATTGCGAACGAAAGATTCGCAATATTGCGATTACACATCTCGTAGCAGTTTCAGAGTAGCTTCAGACTTACTCGGCATCTGCGATCAGTTCAGTGCTTATCGTTCCTGGTTTGACGTCACAAACACACCCAGCGTTCGCCCAGACACTCCTCCGTTTCTCCAGCCACTCCAGCGTTTTTTCCGGAAACGGTAGCGTTTTTTCCCACACGCCCATAAAACGGCCTGTTTCCGCCCAGTAACACCCATTTCCTGTCAATCACACTACGATCGCCTGAGCGAAGAAAAAGCCGTGAGTAAAAATCCAAACTTCATAGCAAATTTACTTGGCGCAGTCGCAGTGCGGACATTGCGCATGCGCACTAAGCGGAAAAACGCTGCGATGCGAAGAAATTTTCCGAGCGAACGACTCGGAATGACCTCCATGGTTTTGCCCAATTGCTAACTAAATTCCTGCTGCGATCAACTTGGAATTACCCCCATGGTACGTTACAAGCTGTTCATGCTTTTTAGTACTCAAATAGAAAATACTGTACAGAGATGCTAAGCACAGTGATGTGGCATCCAGGAATTTAGGGAGGAGCTTTTATCTCTCCCCATTATACTTATTACTACAGGATTTGGATGCTCACATATCCCTAACATCAATAGACCATACATGTATCACGTTCGTTTGCATCTGTATACACTACTATTTTTATTTGTTGATTTGTCTGCGTGAATTGGATGCTCACATATTCCTAATGTAAATGAACTATACTGTGGCTTTATCACGTTCGTTTGCATCAGTATATACTGTACTGTTTGCATCTGTACTTTATTTACTGTAATATACTGTATTACATACTGTAGCATATTGTAGCGTAAGTAAAGTAGTTCTTACGCTGTAGTTCAGTATTGTATTTTAATGAAGACCACAAACATGCGCAATGGTGATTTTAAAAAGTGACATCTGGTGGATGATTTCAGATATTACACTTAAATGTAACGCCAAACGCTCTGTGTGTCTCCCTACGACTAGGCAAGCCTCCTTGCGCCCAGGCATGCTGCGTATGCCTGATCGCGACTAACGCCTTAGCCAGCAAAGATAACGGAGGCTCCATCTGTAAATTGTCGCTGGCCTTATTGACATATCTGTTGTGTCACCTGTTGAACAGACGGGTTCAGTATGTTTAACCGCCGTACGGGATGCCCGCAGTCACAACACCTCCACTGCCATCTCGATGTTTGAAATCCCGACAGGGGCAAGGTAAGTATGTTAAGCCCTCTCCCCTACCCCCCTTCCCTTAGTGCCTAACCTTCCCCAGTTGTGCCTAACTCTAACCCCCTCTCCTCGCAGCCTACCCCTAACCCACCCGGGAGGCGCCTCAACACAACCTCCCTTACCCTAACCCTAACACTCCCGCTATGCTTACAGTCAGGATGCCAGCTGTCAGTCTCCTAACCCTGTCAGGATTCCAGCGTCAACATTCTGACGGGTTCCCTATCATTCTGTTTGACTACCTACAACTGGTAACATACCTGGTCAATTTACCAACAGTCCATCTTATGTGTCGCAACTGGGCTGGCATTTAAATGTGGCCGCCCAGTAATGATGTCAGTCACTGGCAGTCCCAGCAGCAAGCGTATGGGCAACCAGATGTAGGGATATACTGTATATGTATGGGTTGGTTTCAGGATTCCGGCGGTCAGGATCCTGGCATCAGCATGAGTGCAGTTACTACATTCTATTGGTGTTTGCTCGCAAATGCCAAAACAAACTGGTAGAGTGTCGACTTTTGACAAGATCCCGGATTGTCCAGCTTTCCCAAGTCAGTACTTTGGGCCTAATTCAGCATGAGTTGTAGTTTTGCGCAAAATCGCAAAACTACAACTCCTTTCTCTAGCATGTGGGGGGCCGCCCAGCAGACGGCAAGGCTGCCCCGCATGAGGGGTACCCCCGTGCTGAAATGCACTTGCATATTAAGGGTTGCCCCCTAGGCAGTCACTGGGCCGCCATGTTTTTGGTCGCAGCGGCGGAATGTGACATCAAGCAGCCACCGTGGCCTGCCCTGCAAACAGTCTGGACACACCTCCGTTGTACGGACAGCACCCCCTCCAATTGCAGCATTGTCGCCCCCACCGGGAATTAGATTGCGATCATGTGCGATTGCAATCTAAGTCGTCGCATATGCGCACAGTGGCGTGCGTGCATGCGCAGAAATGTGGAAATCGCCGAATAGCGATTTCTGCACTTCCATGTTCCATACTGAATCGGACCCTTTGTCCCTACTGCTAGGATAGTATGTAATGTGAGCAGAGGCCAATGTTGCATGCTGCTCTTGTAAATGGTTTTAAGGGAAGGAGTGTTGAGGACGATTTGGAATTTTCTCCCTATTGAAAAAGATGAAAGTTGTATAGTTGTTCAATTTTGAAAAATAGGGACATTTTATGTCATTGTACGTGATATAACTATTGAATACTATGAAGACCTTGGTAAAATACTACTGTAGTTTGGACCCCCTAAGCACAATTTTTAATTACTACTGTCATATATAATGGGAGTTTTATATATATATATATATATATATATATATATATATAATAAAACACAATTCCCAAGTGCGCTATATTCGTTGAATATTTATTCATAGATTCTTCCAAGATGAACCCAATAGGTATAGACTGCACATTGGAGAATTCTTTAAGATAGTGGTTTTCGGGGTCCTGAAACAGATATCCCCTCACCAGAGAATCACCCAGACAAGAGGCCCAATGCCAATTAGTACCAATTTAATGGTTTATTAACACAAGTTTTTAAACATACACATAAAAAAAGTTGTACAGAGATAAAATTTGTATATCAGTGAGAAATGTCCAGAATATGATGATGGCAAGTTAGATCCTCCCTCACCTTAACAAGGTGTGAGCTCAAAAGGGAGAATCTTCACAAACTGGATTGATAACTCGTGGCTGATAAACCCTACGTGTTTCGTCTATTCGACTTCATCAGGGGTAGTTCAGTAGTAAAGCCAGGACCAAATATGAGGTTGGAATTGTATATGCAGGGCCGTTTCTTGGGACAGGCGAGCAGTGCAACCGCACTGGGCGCCCGCCGCGGCACTAACTGTGGCTCCCTGCTTCCCCCTCCTATTTCTCCCCGAGTAACCTGCTCGGGGGGCGGAGTTTCACGGAATGACGCGGTTGCGTCGTTACGTCACGACGCCACCCCGTCACTCTGTGAAACTCCCCCCCAGCGGAGTACAGAGGGGGATCCAAGTTAGGAAGAGGGAAAGGCCGGTGCGAGGAGCGACTGGTGAGGCGGGCCGTAGAGCGGTAATAACCTCTGTAAGTATTCTCTCTCTCTCTCTCTCAATGTGTAAAATGGGGACACCTGCCGTAATGTGTGAAATGGGGACTCTTGCCTGCCGTAGTGTGGGGATTTAATGTTTCAAGGGCATTGCGGTGTGTGGCATAATATGGTGCAGGGGGCATTACTGTGTGGGGCTTAATATGGTAGAATTTTTTTTCCTGTGGTGGTCATGATCTGTTGGAGCAGGGTCAAAAACTGGATTGTGAGGTAGTCTTTTCAGACGAGGCCATGCCCATTTAAATAAGGCCACACTTATTTAGATGAGGCCACGCCCCCTTGCCGTGCGCACGCAAGTTTTTTTTTTAAATCTAGGTGTGTGTGTGTGTGTGTGGGGGGGGGGGGGGGGTGGCACATTTTTTATGTCATGGGGGGGCGCATTTTTAAATCTCACACTGGGAGCCAAATTGGCTAGAAACAGCCCTGTGTATATGCAAATGGTCATGCAACAACCTGAATACACTAGAAAGCTTTTACATTCAAATAGCTTTAGCAGAACTTGTAAAAATTAATCATAATGGTAAAAACAGGAGCTAAAACAATCTTTGGCAATGAAAACCTCCAGAGTAGGATTCACAAAAGGATCAAAAGTGCTTGTGCAGCAGACAACCGTGTGAAGGTTTCAGAGAGAGAAAGAGAGAGAGATATATACCCACATGTACAGTATATTTTTATTTTATAGATCTGTGCATAACTATCTAATGTCATGATATTTTTCTTTAGCATGTACAGTGTTTGGTGTTTGCATAATGCTCTGATCATCACCGCGCCCACTGCCCTCCCACCCCAGCCGCAGGCAGTGATCACAGCAGTTTCCTGTCCTATGACTGGCGATCAGATGGTTGGCTCTCAGTCACTGGGAGGGGAGAATGCAGGAAAAAGTTTAGAAGAAAGTATTATACTTTCCCACAGCGGTGCAGACATGCCTCATTGCTTCTTATGGGGGAAATAATGGGAATGTAGTGCAAGTCCACATAAAGCAGCCTGTCTGTGAGTAGCAGGAGATTAAAGAGACGCTGCAGTCTATTTATTGGTGTTGCCGGCGGGTTGGTGACCAGTCTTCCAGCATTACTGCGTGTGCCCCTCTGAAACTCGATGGCTGGGGAAGCGGAGAGTGTGGAAGCGGGCGTCCCCGCAGGAGTCCCGGAGCGCAGGGAATACCTCTTCAAGGTGCTGGTCATCGGGGAACTGGGGGTCGGCAAAACCAGCATCATCAAGCGCTACGTGCACCAGCTGTTCTCCCAGCACTACCGGGCCACCATCGGTGTGGATTTTGCTCTCAAAGTTATAAACTGGGACACCAAGACTCTGGTCAGACTGCAGCTATGGGACATTGCAGGCAAGTAGCAACCTTACAACTTGGGAACCATAAGTCAGTGTTACGACCAATACTACTATTACAGTATATATTGTTTATTGGTTGCAATTGGGGATTTAAATCATGTCATGAAATAGAACCCTAAATGGCTTGTTCACGTTTTCAGAAAACAATATAGCTTCCATATTATTTTTTAATACTGCAAACTAATACTCCCATGAAAGCACCCATTTGGCAGCTGACTGTATATATGTTGAATGCAGCCTGTTTGTGATGTGATTGATAGTGATTTGATGTTAGCATGCTGTGTGTTTTGATTTTGCTTACAAAGGGGCTGATGTAGAATAATATTTACACATATCATTTGCATGAATTTGTAGTGTGTTAAATGTATTTGCACTTACAATTAGCATATTGGAATAGGACAGTGTTCTTATGTAAGCAAACCGCAACCAGTCAGATTGAAGTTAGCAGCCTGTTAGCCTAAAGCTGGGTACACACTGGCAGATATATCTGGAGATGGTGGTTGTTCATACACACAGAAAGATGCACCAATATATCTTAGTGTGTGTACACACGGTGAGATCCTTGCTATGGCCGATTTTCACTTGCGATTTTCTCTTGAACTCCCTGGAGCCCAGATAGCACAGATTTTGACTAAAGGTGGGTACACACTAGTAGATATATCTGCAGATCAATTGATCTGCAGATATATCTATGGACGGATCGGGCAGTGTGTTGAGCATACACACTGCCCGATCCGTCGAGGACTGACGTCATGAACTGGGCGAGCGTGTACACACGCCCGCCCAGTTCAGCTGTCAATCATCGCCGGCCGCCGCAGCATGTGTACGGGCAGTCGGCTGACCACAGTACACACACAGCGACGCGCCGATATATCGGTAGATATATTGCCCGTCGGCTGTGCTGTAGGGCCGACGCGATACGTCTGTGAACAACGGAGTTCACAGACGTATCGGCCCTACACACTGGCCGACGGACCCGCGATATATCGTCCGTTCAAGAGAACGGACGATATATCGGCCAGTGTGTGCGGGCCTTAACTTTTTTTTTTTGAGATATGGACTATGTGTGCTTACTATTTTGGCTTATGTGAGATGTCATTGACATGTGAGATGAACTAGATAGTACACCGATCTAGCAAGGATTGACTTGCCTGCACAGTCTATCTTTTCTTGCGATGCTGACCTGGCGGGACCGCGCATCGGGATCGCAAGGCGACTTTCACCTTGCGATCTGCACTGACTTTTCTTGCGATTTTGACTATAGTCAAAATCAAAAGAAAATATCTCACCATGTGTACACACCCTTAAAGCTATATCTGCTGTTCAATCTATCTGCAGCTATATATGCATATGGGGGATTGTTCATACACACTGAAAGATGCACTAATATATCTGCAGATATATTGGTCCACACAGCAGATGCAATATATCTGTGAAATGGTGCCCATACACTTGTGAGATAATCAGTGCTAACCTTCGATTTAGACCGCATCTGTGAGAGAAATCGAAGGATAGTATGCACATTTTAGGTACCTTTCGGCGCGATGCACGGGCACGCCGGTCAAATCTCATGTCTCAAGATAGTATGTGCTGCACTTAATATTTATCGAATCGCCGTGCGATCGCATGTGTTTTTAAAAACACATGCTATATAGTGTTCATTCTAGCACCCTGCACCTTTCAAAATCCGTGCAGTTCCTCTTTCCTGCCTGGGGTGTCGCTCTCTGCTGTGGTGCTTCTCAGCACACTCTGATCTATTACTCAATGCTGTGATACAGACCTGTGTGTGCCGAGAAGCACCAGAGCAGAGAGCGACACCCCAGGAAGGGAAGAGGAACTGCACTGGATTTGAAAGGTGCAGGGTGCTAGAATGAACACTAGCTATATATCGCACTGCAATGTGCGATGGGAACCCGCCGGGAGTGGTCAGAGGCCGCTCCCACTCGGCGGTGACGTGCCCATCACGTGATTACCATGCGATCTATCGCATGGTAATCACTGTTGCAGTTCAGGTGCGATTTTCATCGCACCTGAACTGCCAGTGTGATGCCCCGCGATGTTGTGTCGCGGGGCATCGCACAAGTGTATGGGCACCAAAAGACGTCTTTCACAGACACATTGCTTGTACACACCTGCAGATCAGCAAAAGATATATTGGACAACCAACTGATAATAACTAGTGAAAGCTTATTGGTTGCTGTGGACAACTCATCCACTTTTCCACTCCTTGTATAGGGCAGGTGTAAGTATAACTGATGTTGTTTTACAGTTAACAACGCATGGTTTATGGGGGTTTTTCATGTACAACCAGTTTACTTCCTTGAAATGCTTGACCCCATCTTAATAATAAATTAAAGGTCATCACAACTAAAACCTAAAATTGAAATGACAATTAATGAGGCATGGAGGTAAAATCTATTGTTCACTTTCACCCGGACTTTTCACCATAACTTCATTATAACGACTATTTCCTCCCCTAATGACACTTATAGCCCCATTGAGCTTTTATAATGGCACAGATTATTTTGAAATACCCTGTCAAGTCTTCATTCCTTGGAAGGGTCAGCCCTGCTCAACTGAGCTGAGTGGAATCATTCTCTGATAATCTATTAAATATTAGAAGACAAAATGGATTTAATTATCCTGCGGTGTCCGGTCTCCTGATTTTAATTTTTATTTGGTCCCACAAGGGGGTTCAGAGGAAGAAACTCTACTTTAAGCAGGCAGGACATAAAAAGAAGTTTCCCATAAATGGGATATATCTTTAAATACTAAAACATATCATGTTATGTATGCTTTCTGTGACAACGGTGGCAGTGTCCTTTTTTATGAATCCGCTACTTTGAAATCTGTACAACATTCATGTTATTTACAGTATGTCCGCTATTGCTAAGCCGTCACACAAGCTCTTCCTCTGACAGATAAAACATATCATATTGGGCACATTCAGTTAACAGTAAGTGCATGGGTTTCTGCTAGAATCTAAAGCTGGGTACACTTTGAGTGATATATATTCCGTTCAATCAAACAGCCTATATATCACTAGCCGGTCTGCGGGTGTGCATCCCCAATATGTCTGAATGACATCGTTCACAGACATATTGCGTCGGTCCTGCAGCACAGCCACGTTGGGTATGGTATGCCGGCGGTTGGAATCCCGGCGATCAGCATACTGACATCGGGATCCCGGCTGCTAGAATGCCGGCGGGGGCAAGCACAACCTGCCACTCAGATATAGATATATCTAGATAGATAGCTATATCTATTAGTGTGTACCCAGCTTAAGGGTGCTAAGGTTTCCTCACTGTCCATCACCAAGTGTGTACGAGCGATATATCTGCTGCATATTCAATCTAGTCCAACCCAGCAGGTGTGGCTGGGATCACCCAGGATCGCCCAAGATACATTGTATGCAAAAGGACAGCATACAATGTATCGTGGCCGATCCTGCCCCCCAGGAGGCTGCCGGGGGTGATCGCCCATGACATGTCCATCTGACATGTCGCGGTAGTGTATGGTGCCCTTTAGTCCCAGGTCATTTTGTCTTTCCACTGACCAAAATCCTGGGTTTCGCGCATTCATGTGCAAAAACCTGGGATTTTGAATTTGTCAAAAGGGAAATTAGTGTTCTTTCTAGCACCCTGCATGTGTCGCATCACGTGCTGTTCCTCTTTCCTGCGTGGGGGTGTTGTGCTCTACTCTGGTGTTTCTAGCACACACTGGTCTGTATCTCAGCACTGAGATACAAACCAGAGTCAGCTAGAAGCACCTGAGCAGAGATGACACCGCAGGAAGGGAAGAGCATGGGTAGTAACAGGTGCAGGGTGCTAAAATGAACACTAATTACTCTAAATCTTAGTAATTGATTTAAATCAATTTATTCACTGAAAAGACACCTACAGTATATGTTAAGATGCATACACACGGAGAGATTTTAACTGTGAGAGATTTTGACTGGACGTTTTCCCTTGACCTGGCAGTAGGAGATTTTGACTAACTTTTCCAGCGATTTTGGCTATGGGCGATTTTGGCTAACTCATTTAAACAAGGGAATGCTTTTTCTTTTACAGCGACCTAGCCAAAATTGACTTGCCTGCACAGTCTTATTTTTAGCAGCGATAGCGACCTGGCGGGACTCGCATCGCTATCGCTGGCTGTGTACACACAGAGCGATATGCACTAACTTTCTGAGCGATTTTGACTATATAGTCAAAATCGCTCAGTTGTATCGCTCCGTGTGTATGGACCTTAACAACATATTGCCAGACATTTTAATCAACCTCTAACACACATGATAACAGATAAGTAAAAGACCTTGGTCTGCTAGTTAAGTTTGCATTATAAATGTTAATAAAATAATTTAATAACTTCCACAATCTTATGTTGAGATTTCAGGACCCTATGAGCAAGGCATCTGAAACACAAACTTTTACATATGTTAGTGGAGACTTATCAGACATTTTAAAGAGGACAAGTGGAGGTGTTGTCCATGGCAGCCAATTAGATTCTAGTTATCATTGATCCAGTACATTCTACTAGAATCAGATTGTTTCATATGGGTAATACCTCCACTTGCTCTCTTTAGAAGTCTGATAAATCTCCCCCATTATGTGTGTGGGTGTGAAGGACTTTTCTATAAGTCCGTGTATGTTTTTGGTTTAGTGGCCTTGTTAAAATAACAAATGGCTCAGACAAGACTGTCACGTGTCGGTGATCTATGATGGGTAATGTAGCCCTATACACTTGTGCGATAGGGCATACAATCCATCGATTTCGACAGCATCTGTGAGAGAAATAGGATTGTATGCACATTTAAGGTACCATGTGACGCGATGCGCAGGTACGCCACTCGAATATCGTGTATCATGATAGTATGTGCTGCCCTTAATATTTCTCGTATTGCAGTGCGATCGCAAAAACACATGCAATATATATCGCACAGGCTGCTCCCACTCAGCGATGACGTGCCCATCACGTGATTACCATGCGATCTATCACTTTGGCAGTTCAGGTGGATCTCATCGCACCTGAACTGCCGGTGCGATGTCCCGCGATGTCGCGGAGCATCGCACAAGTGTATGGGCACCATTAGACAACTGTTGCTTGAATAAGGCTAGTTACTGTAGAAGGTTTATGGGTCTGTTTAATTAAAAAACTGGGTTTCTTCAGCAGTTTAGTTGAAGATAGCCTTGCTTTTGTTTTCTCTGTATTAAATGAAGTTTTTATGTCTCTGAACACATTTCTGCAAGCCATCTCTTTTTCTCTAACGTCCTAAGTGGATGCTGGGACTCCGTAAGGACCATGGGGAATAGCGGCTCCGCAGGAGACTGGGCACAAAAGTAAAAGCTTGAACTAGCTGGTGTGCACTGGCTCCTCCCCCCTATGACCCTCCTACAAGCCTCAGTTAGATTCTTGTGCCCGAACGAGAAGGGTGCATGCTAGGTGGCTCTCCTGAGCTGCTTAGAGTAAAAGTTTATTTTAGGTTTTTTATTTTCAGTGAGTCCTGCTGGCAACAGGCTCACTGCATCGTGGGACTAAGGGGAGAAGAAGCGAACTCACCTGCGTGCAGAGTGGATTGGGCTTCTTAGGCTACTGGACATTAGCTCCAGAGGGACGATCACAGGTTCAGCCTGGATGGGTCCCGGAGCCGCGCCGCCGGCCCCCTTACAGAGCCAGAAGAACGAAGAGGTCCGGTGAAATCGGCGGCAGAAGACGTTCCTGTCTTCAACTAAGGTAGCGCACAGCACTGCAGCTGTGCGCCATTGCTCTCAGCACACTTCACACTCCGGTCACTGAGGGTGCAGGGCGCTGGGGGGGAGCGCCCTGAGACGCAATAAAAACTGAAATACCTTAGGATGGCAAAAGAAATACATCACATATAGCTCCTGGGCTATATGGATGTATTTAACCCCTGCCAGTTTTCCAGAAAAAAGCGGGAGATAAGGCCGTCGTGAAGGGGCGGAGCCTATCTCCTCAGCACACAAGCGCCATTTTCCCTCACAGTTCCGCTGGAAGGACGGCTCCCTGACTCTCCCCTGCAGTCCCTACAGAATCAGGGTAAAAACGAGAGAGGGGGGGCACTATTGGCAGCTAAATTATAAACAGCAGCTATAAAAGGGAGTAACACTT
Source organism: Pseudophryne corroboree (assembly GCF_028390025.1). Taxonomy (NCBI): domain Eukaryota; kingdom Metazoa; phylum Chordata; class Amphibia; order Anura; family Myobatrachidae; genus Pseudophryne; species Pseudophryne corroboree. Next base: position 15,116 of record NW_026969345.1, read on the forward strand.
ATATAAGGTTATCCCTATATATATATATATATATATAATATAGCGCTCTGGTGTGTGCTGGCAAACTCTCCCTCTGTCTCCCCAAAGGGCTAGTGGGGTCCTGTCCTCTATCAGAGCATTCCCTGTGTGTGTGCTGGGTGTCGGTACGATTGTGTCGACATGTATGAGGAGGAAAATGATGTGGAAGCAGAGCAATTGCCTGTGTTAGTGATGTCACCCCCTAGGGAGTCGACACCTGACTGGATGGTTGTATTTAAAGAACTACGTGACAATGTCAGCACTTCACAAAAAACTGTTGACGACATGAGACAGCCGACAAATCAATTAGTGCCTGTCCAGGCGTCTCAGACACCGTCAGGGGCGATAAAACGCCCGTTACCTCAGTGGGTCGACACAGACCCAGACACAGATACTGAGTCCAGTGTCGACGGTGAGGAGACAAACGTAATGTCCAGTAGGGCCACACGTTACATGATCACGGCAATGAAGGAGGCATTGAACATTTCTGACACTACAAGTACCACAAAGAAGGGTATTATGTGGGGAGTAAAAAAAACTACCTGTAGCTTTTCCTGAGTCAGATGAATTAAATGAGGTGTGTGATAAAGCGTGGGTTTCCCCCGATTAAAAAAGTGCTAATTTCTAATAAATTATTGGCACTATACCCTTTCCCGCCAGAGGTTAGGGCGCGTTGGGAAACACCCCCTAGAGTAGATAAAGCGCTCACACGTTTATCTAAACAAGTAGCGTTACCGTCTCCTGATACGGCCGCCCTCAAAGAACCAGCGGATAGAAGGCTGGAAAATATCCTGAAGGGTATATACACACATACTGGTGTTATACTGCGACCAGCAATCGCCTCAGCCTGGATGTGCAGTGCTGGAGTGGCGTGGTCGGATTCCCTGACTGAAAATATTGATACCCTGGATAGGGACAGTATATTACTAACTATAGAGCATTTGAAGGATGCATTACTATATATGCGTGATGCACAGAGGGATATTTGCACCCTGGCATCAAGAGTGAGTGCTATGTCCATTTCTGCCAGAAGAGCGTTATGGACGCGACAGTGGTCAGGGGATGCGGATTCCAAACGACATATGGAAGTATTGCCGTATAAAGGGGAGGAGTTATTTGGGGCCGGTCTATCGGACCTGGTGGCCACGGCAACGGCCGGAAAGTCCACCTTTTTACCCCAGGTCACCTCTCAGCAGAAAAAGACACCGTCTTTTCAAACTCAGTCCTTTCGTTCCCATAAGTACAAGCGGGCAAAAGGCCACTCATTTCTGCCCCGGGGCAGAGGAAGAGGAAAAAGACTGCACCAGGCAGCCTCTTCCCAGGAGCAGAAGCCCTCCTCTGCTTCTGCCAAGTCTTCAGCATGACGCTGGGGCTTTACAAGCGGACTCGGACACGGTGGGGGCCCGTCTCAAAAATTTCAACGCGCAGTGGGCACACTAGCAAGTGGACCCCTGGATTCTGCAGGTAGTATCACAGGGGTACAAACTGGAATTCGAGACGTCTCCCCCTCGCCGGTTCCTGAAGTCTGCTCTACCAAAGTCTCCCTCCGACAGGGAGGCAGTTTTGGAAGCCATTCACAAGCTGTATTCCCAGCAGGTGATAATCAAGGTATTTCTCCTACAACAGGGAAAGGGGTATTATTCCACGCTGTTTGTGGTACCGAAGCCGGACGGCTCGGTGAGACCAATTTTAAATCTAAAATCCTTGAACACTTACATAAAGAGGTTCAAATTCAAGATGGAGTCACTCAGAGCAGTGATAGCAAACCTGGAAGAAGGGGACTATATGGTGTCTCTGGACATCAAAGATGCTTATCTCCACGTCCCAATCTACCCTTCTCACCAAGGGTACCTCAGGTTTGTAGTACAAAACTGTCATTATCAGTTTCAGACGCTGCCGTTTGGGTTGTCCACGGCACCTCGGGTCTTTACCAAGGTAATGGCCGAAATGATGATTCTTCTTCGAAGAAAAGGCGTTTTAATTATCCCTTACTTGGACGATCTCCTGATAAGGGCAAGGTCCAGGGAACAGTTAGAAGTCGGAGTAGCACTATCTCAGTTAGTGTTACGTCAGCACGGGTGGATTCTAAATATTCCAAAATCGCAGCTGATTCCAACAACACGTCTCCTGTTCCTAGGAATGATTCTGGACACAGTCCAGAAAAAGGTGTTTCTCCCAGAGGAGAAGGCCAGGGAGTTATCCGAGCTAGTCAGGAATCTCCTAAAACCAGGCCAGGTGTCAGTGCATCAGTGCACGAGGGTCCTGGGAAAAATGGTGGCTTCTTACGAAGCGATTCCATTCGGAAGATTCCATGCAAGAACGTTTCAGTGGGATCTTCTGGACAAATGGTCCGGATCGCATATTCAGATGCATCAGCGGATAACCCTGTCGCCAAGGACAAGGGTGTCTCTTCTGTGGTGGCTGCAGAGTGCTCATCTACTAGAGGGCCGCAGATTCGGCATTCAGGATTGGATCCTGGTGACCACGGATGCCAGCCTGAGAGGCTGGGGAGCAGTCACACAGGGACGAAATTTCCAGGGCTTGTGGTCAAGCATGGAAACATCTCTTCATACAAACATTCTGGAACTAAGGGCCATTTACAATGCCCTAAGTCAAGCAAAACCCCTGCTTCAGGGTCAGGCGGTATTGTTCCAATCGGACAACATCACGTCAGTCGCCCACGTAAACAGACAGGGCGGCACGAGAAGCAGGAGGGCGATGGCAGAAGCTGCAAGGATTCTTCGCTGGGCGGAGAATCATGTGATAGCACTGTCAGCAGTGTTCATTCCGGGAGTGGACAACTGGGAAGCGGACTTCCTTAGCAGACACGACCTTCACCCGGGGGAGTGGGGATTTCATCCAGAAGTCTTCCAAGAGATGGTAAACCGTTGGGAAAAACCAAAGGTGGACATGATGGCGTCCCGTCTCAACAAAAAACTAGACAGATATTGCGCCAGGTCAAGGGACCCTCAGGCAATAGCGGTGGACGCTCTGGTAACACCATGGGTGTACCAGTCAGTGTATGTGTTCCCTCCTCTGCCTCTCATACCAAAAGTACTGAGAATCATAAAAAGGAGAGGAGTAAGAACTATACTCGTGGTTCCGGATTGGCCAAGAAGGACTTGGTACCCGGAACTTCAAGAGATGCTCACGGAGGAACCGTGGCCTCTACCTCTAAGAAAGGACCTGCTCCAGCAGGGGCCTTGTCTGTTCCAAGACTTACCGCGGCTGCGTTTGACGGCATGGCGGTTGAACGCCGGATCCTGAAGGAAAAAGGCATTCCAGAAGAAGTCATCCCTACCCTGATAAAGGCCAGGAAGGATGTAACCGCAAAACATTATCACTGCATTTGGCGAAAATATGTTGCGTGGTGTGAGGCCAAAGAGGCCCCTACAGAGGAATTTCAACTGGGTCGCTTCCTACATTTCCTGCAAACAGGACTGTCTATGGGCCTAAAATTAGGGTCCATTAAGGTTCAAATTTCGGCCCTGTCGATTTTCTTCCAAAAAGAGCTGGCTTCAGTGCCTGAAGTCCAGACGTTTGTCAAAGGGGTACTGCATATGCAGCCTCCTTTTGTGCCCCCGGTGGCACCTTGGGATCTCAATGTGGTTTTGGGGTTCCTAAAATCACATTGGTTTGAACCACTCACCACTGTGGAATTAAAATATCTCACATGGAAGGTGGTAATGCTGTTAGCCCTGGCTTCAGCCAGGCGTGTCTCAGAATTGGCGGCTTTATCTTATAAAAGCCCTTACCTGATTTTTCACACGGATAGGGCAGAATTGAGGACTCGTCCTCAATTTCTCCCAAAGGTGGTTTCAGCGTTTCACGTGAACCAGCCTATTGTGGTGCCTGCGGCTACTAGGGACTTGGAGGACTCCAAGTTACTGCACGTAGTCAGGGCCCTGAAAATATATATTTCCAGGACGGCTGGAGTCAGGAAATCTGACTCTCTGTTTATCCTGTATGCACCCAACAAGCTGGGTGCTCCTGCTTCTAAGCAGACGATTGCTCGTTGGATTTGTAGTACAATTCAGCTTGCACATTCTGTGGCAGGCCTGCCACAGCCAAAATCTGTAAAAGCCCATTCCACAAGGAAGGTGGGCTCATCTTGGGCGGCTGCCCGAGGGGTCTCGGCTTTACAACTTTGCCGAGCAGCTACTTGGTCAGGGGCAAACACGTTTGCTAAATTCTACAAATTTGATACCCTGGCTGAGGAGGACCTGGAGTTCTCTCATTCGGTGCTGCAGAGTCATCCGCACTCTCCCGCCCGTTTGGGAGCTTTGGTATAATCCCCATGGTCCTTACGGAGTCCCAGCATCCACTTAGGACGTTAGAGAAAATAAGAATTTACTTACCGATAATTCTATTTCTCATAGTCCGTAGTGGATGCTGGGCGCCCATCCCAAGTGCGGATTGTCTGCAATACTTGTATATAGTTATTGTTACAAAATTCGGGTTATTATTGTTGTGAGCCATCTTTTCAGAGGCTCCTTCGTTTATCATACTGTTAACTGGGTTCAGATCACAGGTTGAACGGTGTGATTGGTGTGGCTGGTATGAGTCTTACCCGGGATTCAAGATCCTTCCTTATTATGTACGCTCGTCCGGGCACAGTATCCTAACTGAGGCTTGGAGGAGGGTCATAGGGGGAGGAGCCAGTGCACACCAGCTAGTTCAAGCTTTTACTTTTGTGCCCAGTCTCCTGCGGAGCCGCTATTCCCCATGGTCCTTACGGAGTCCCAGCATCCACTACGGACTATGAGAAATAGAATTGTCGGTAAGTAAATTCTTATTTTTATTTTTTTTTTCCTTAAGTGGCATAACCCCATCTCTAGATGGCGCAGGGACGTGCAGTCGGGAGGCAGTGCCTCCCCTGTCATAATGATTAAAATAATATAAAGAAGATGCAAATAACACATTCTACTTTGTATTATTTTAATCTTTTTTTACCTGACAATCCAGCTAAATCTGTATGGGAGGCAGCGCTCTCGCTGCCTCCCAGTGACAATGATAAAGTGTCTGAAGAGGGGGGCGGGCAGGGGGCGGAGGCAAGTCACGGGCTGGAAAAGGCCATTGAAAAATGACGGGACAGCGGCACCAGCACAGTTGCCTCATTGGCAGGGGGGCTGTGCCTTCAGGCCACATGAAGGCACACCCCTGGCAATCATTGGACAGCACCAGGGGGTGGGCTGGGACGGACGGGCAGGGAGCCAGATGCCTCCATTCCGTTTGGCCGCATGTCCATGTCCCCGCTGCTCACAGCCGCTTCTCGATTACCAAGATCCGACAAGCGGGAGCTTCTGTGTGCTGCGCTCCCGCGCCGCCGCCTCTCAGCCCCGGCCCTCTGTCTTGGTCCCCCCTGTGCTGGACAGTCTGACTTCTCTCCTGGCTGGCCCCCGTGCTGACTGGTGAGCTGATCTCCAGCGACATCCATCCCCCCCGCTCCTCTTGGCCTGCAGTCACAGTGTAAAGACATGGAGCGCCGGGTCAGGAGCCTGCAGCAGCGGCGGAAGATGGAATCATGTAAGTGGCTGCACTACACTACACTACACTACAGTACACTATACTACACTACATTACACTACAGTACACTATACTACACTACATTACACTACAGTACACTATGCTACACTACATTACACTACAGTACACTATGCTACACTACATTACACTACAGTACACCCTAAGGGTAGAGGGGGGATGTAAAGTGCTCTACCTGCCGTTATGTGTAAAAAAGGGACACAGGCTGCCGTAATGTGTAAAAAGGGGGAATCTGTCCGCCGTAGTGTGTAAAAAGGGGACGCAGGCTGCCGTAATGTGTAAAAAGGGGGAATCTGTCCGCTGTAGTGTGTAAAAAGGGGACGCTGTCCACCGTAATGTGTAAAAAGGGGACGCTGTCCACCGTAATGTGTAAAAAGGGGACGCTGTCCACCGTAATGTGTAAAATGGGGACGCTGTCTGCCGTAATGTGTAAAAAGGGGGGCGCTGTCTGTCACAATGTGTAAAAAAGGGGACACTGTGTGCCGTAATGTGCAAAATGGGGACGCTGTCTGCCGGAATGTGTAAAAAGGGGACACAGGCTGCCGTAATGTGTAAAAAGGGGGAATCTGTCCGCCGTAGTGTGTAAAAAGGGGACGCTGTCCACCGTAATGTGTAAAAAGGGGACGCAGGCTGCCGTAATGTGTAAAAAGGGGGAATCTGTCCGCTGTAGTGTGTAAAAAGGGGACGCTGTCCACCGTAATGTGTAAAAAGGGGACGCTGTCCACCGTAATGTGTAAAAAGGGGACGCTGTCCACCGTAATGTGTAAAATGGGGACGCTGTCTGCCGTAATGTGTAAAAAGGGGGGCGCTGTCTGTCACAATGTGTAAAAAAGGGGACACTGTGTGCCGTAATGTGCAAAATGGGGACGCTGTCTGCCGTAATGTGTAAAAAGGGGACGCTGTCCACCGTAATGTGTAAAAAGGGGACGCAGGCTGCCGTAATGTGTAAAAAGGGGACGCTGTCCACCGTAATGTGTAAAAAGGGGACGCAGGCTGCCGTAATGTGTAAAAAGGGGGAATCTGTCCGCTGTAGTGTGTAAAAAGGGGACGCTGTCCACCGTAATGTGTAAAAAGGGGACGCTGTCCACCGTAATGTGTAAAAAGGGGACGCTGGCTGCCGTAATGTGTAAAATGGGGACGCTGTCTGCCGTAATGTGTAAAAAGGGGGGCGCTGTCTGTCACAATGTGTAAAAAAGGGGACACTGTGTGCCGTAATGTGCAAAATGGGGACGCTGTCTGCCGTAATGTGTAAAAAGGGGACGCTGTGCCGTGGAGTGTAAAAAGGGTACGCTGTCTGCCATGATGTTTAAAAAAGGGGTCGCTGCCTGCCGTAATGTGTAAAAAAGGGGAATCTGTCCACCGTAATGTGTAATAAGGGGGACGCTGTCTGCCGCAATGTGTAAAAAGGGGGATGCTGTCTGCCGTAATGTTTAAAAAGGGATCTCTACCTGCCGTAATGTGTAATAGGAGGCTGTACCTGCCGTAATGTGTAAAAGGGAGCTCTGCCTGGCGTAATTTGTCTAAGTGGCGCTACTGTGCAGCGTAATTTGACTAATGGAAGCCCTGGACAACAAAATTGCATTCATGTCCTCCTCCCAGTCCCAAACAATTTTTATAATTTTTTTTCTATAAAAATGTACAATATATCCCAAGTATGATGAGCAGGCAGCGGGCATTGGCGGCAGTGGCGGCATCAGACTGAGATGCAAATTAGTGGCGGAGGACTGGGTCAGTTGATGGTGGGCGAGTTTGTAAGCCATTGGCGGTGGCAGCGGGCATTGGCTCTGCGGCGGTAGGGGTCATCGTCCGGATTCGGCGGACATTATGGATGTAGTGCCTCACCAGCCACTGACCCCACCGCACGCCACTGAGATGGCGTTGTATGCCTTTTTAGCTGCACAAATGGAGGAAAGCAGGAAAGAGGCATTCTCTCACTGCTTTGTCCACTGTCCTGGTCGACACGTGACCTTATATAGTTGTAAATTTGCAAAATTGCAGATCGTCCGATTATCAGCCATCTGCGCATGTGCTGTGAACACATTCTTCTGTGATCTCATCTTAGCGGGATGCGATTGCAGGTTGATTGACAGGCAGCGGATGTGTGTGGGCATACACATGGCGTTTGCGAGGAGTGGTTGAGAAAACACAGGCGTCATGGCCGGTTTCGGGGCGTGCATCTGAAGTCAGCTGCGACTTAAAACTTGGCTCCCAGTGTGACTGCATTCTCATTGTTCTGAGTAGCCTGGGTCAACCGCAACTATGGATAGTGCTCGAGTTTTGCGATGCATTCTCAATTCTGTGGTTGCATTCGCATAATTGCGAACGCATTGGTGGGCGGCTTGTTCTGTGCTGGGCAGACTTTTAGCATGCTGGTCGCCTCTTGCTGTGCGAATCTCAGGAGTTGCAGTTCTGCTATAGTCGCAGAACTGAAGCAGAATAAGGTCCTCAGTTGTGCTCGCCTGGCGGCTCCTGCGCTCTTGGACAGCTTTTTCTGCAACGGGGTACACCGTTTTCCACAGGGAAACATCTGGGGGTATAGTGGATCTTGATCCAGAGGCACCAACAGACTAAAGCTTTAGCTGTCCCAGGATGCATAGGGGTCTCCTCTATAACCCTGCCTCCATGTACTGAGAGCTCAGTTTAGAGTTGGTGCCTGCAGCAACAGGTCACCTAACAGGAGGGGGGCAGCACTGGGCAGCCCTGAAAAGCTGTCAGCGCTGCATGTCAGAGTGGCATTCAGCGCTGCAGCTCCATCACCTCCCAAACCGTGTTGCATACTCCCGCTGGCCTGGTTCCTGGGTACTTGCAACTCAGACGTCGCGGCTTAGGGACAGAGTCGCAGACTACTCTACTTGTTCGTGCGGCTGCTACGGGGAGGAGGTAAGAGGGACCTGCCATTAAATCGCGATCCATCTGCTGTCTGGGGAGACGGACCGCGGCGCTGGCATGGACACTCACTGGGCAGGGACCCCACTAGACCACCAGGGCATTGAAGCGCAGGTTGGGTGTACTAACACCCCATTTAATAAGGCTCTGTAGTACCTGGGGTGGAAGTCTAGCATAGGGGAGGTGGTGCTTGACCTGTAGCGCCTCCCCCTGCCCAGGGCGCTATCTCCACGAAGATTTCCCGCCCTGGAGCTGCCTCACACTCTCCCTCACTCCCTGACTGAGACGCTAGGCGCCATCTTCACTGCATAGCCGCTGCAGTTCTCCTGGATTGCAGGGCACGGTCTCCCTTGTAGAGCCACCTGTATACAGCGCTGAGACTTTACAAACACTTAAGTATCCTACATATTTTGAGACAGCGTTAGCTGAGAAAAGGTGTACCGCTGTGATATATACATATATATACTAGTCCAGTGCAGCTTTACTGTGATAATAACTTCTGCATTGCCTGTGACTGTGTGCCTGCATCTGCTGTGTAGTTTCACTCTGTGTTTCCCAGATATAACTATCACTATATACTTTACCCTGGGCTAGGTGTGTCTGGGTCTTATAACATAGTTTTGCACAGTATTTATCTATTAAGTATATTCTACTGTGTTAGTCACGTAATACCAGGTTTTATCTACAGGTATTTTGTCTGGCTTAATCGCACTATAATAGCCCTGTTGTTGCCTATATATCATAATGTCTAACAGAAAGGGCAGTAAATCTGTGGAAGCTCCTACATCATGCAGAGCATGCGCCAAGGATTTGTCAGAGGGGAAAGTGTTGTATGATGGTCTGTGTAATACTTGTCATGCACCTCCCAGTCAGTCCGCAGCTCCTGCACCTACTCAGGAGCCACCCTGGGCTGTGTTCACTAACCTGCTGGGTACTCTGGTGGAACGCCTTGCGCCCCCTCTGGGACCACCTGTGCCATTACCACCACAAATGGTCCATATGGTTAATCTGCCTTGGGCGGAAAAATTTGTCTAACAAACTGCAACAAATAAATCAGTCTCTGGTTAGACAGAATCTACCCCAGGTCACTCCCGTATCCCTGGGCCCTGTAAGTAGGCTGCTTCCTCGTCACAATCTACAAATCTCTCTGTTTCATCTGAAGAGGAGGCGGAGATACGGTCCTGTCAGACACTGAATCCTGTGTTACTGATGAGTATTCTCCCTTGCAAATTGATATCCCTGCCTTGGTGGTTGCTCTTAAGTATATCCTACAAATCTCTGATGATGAGGATTCCACTACTGTGGCAAAGAAAACTGATACAGTTTTAACCACCTTCTGCTGTTTACTTATTACCCCATTCTGATCATCTGGTGGACATTAGGCAGGAACCCTGGTCTAATCCAGGGAAGAAATTCCCTCTGCCTAAACGGGCCTTGGCTCGCTATCCTCTCCCTGCAGAGTTGTGTAACAAATGGGAGACTCCACTGCCGGTGGATTCCCATGTCACCCGCCTTGTGGTGTCGTCCACTCTGCCTGTCACCACTTCACCTCGCTGAAGGAGCCAACAGATAAGCGTGTGGAGGGATGCCTGAAATCTATATACTCCCTTACAGGGGCTGTTCATAGACCCACTATTGCCGCATCTTGGGCAGCGAAAGGTTTTGAGGCGTGTGTTCAGGCGTTAGAGGAAGAGCTGGCCAAGAATATTTCTGACAATGCCAGACAATACCTGTCTCGCATTACCACTGCTTCCTATTACATTGAGGAGGAGTCCTCTGAGGCAGCCAAGGCATCGACTACATCTGTCCTTGCTCGCCGCATTCTGTGGTTGAGGTCATGGAAGGTGAACCTGGACTCCACAAAGACTTTGGAGGTACACCCAAAAAGACTTTGGAGATACTCCCCTTCACTGAGGATATTTTGTTTGGGAAGACCTTAATAAAATTGTATCTGAACTGGCAGCTGCTAAGACAGCTTTTCTCCCAACTACTAATCCTTCTGCACAGAAGGCTAAAGGTACCACTTTTCGTTCCTTTCGACCTCAAGGGAAAGCAAAGAGTCTTGGGTATGACTGACCATCTCATGCTTCTGCCACCAAGCCCAAAGCGAAACAGTCCTGGGCAGCCCGTCAGCCAGCAGCACAACATAACAAGCCTGCTGCATGACTGGGCGGGCCTCCCTCTGGGGGACCCCAGGGTGGAAGGCTGACTTTAACAGTTCGCCCAGGTCTAGTTAAAGACCACTTCAGACGCATGGGTACTGGAAGTTGTCTCTCACAGGTACGCTGTCTGCTTCAAAGACGACCCTCACGCCAGTTCTACACAATGGCTCTCCATTCAGATCTGTTAGAGGTGCAAGCTCTACAAATGGTTGTGGGCTCTCTCCTGAGTACAGGAGTGGTTGTGCCAGTACCTCAGTCCCAGTGGAGCAGAGGTTACTACTCGACCCTGGTTCTGGTCCTGAAACCCAATGGGTCTTTCCAGCCTATACTCAACCTCCAATCTCTACACAAGTTTGTAAGAGGTTTCATATGGATATGCTGCGCTCAATTGTGCTGGCTATGGAACCCGGAGACTATATGGTATCCCTAGATATACAGCATGCATATCTGCATAATTCCTATTGCCATGTCGCATCAGCAGTTTCTGCGGTTTGCTATTGGCAACCTTCATTACCAATGCCGGGCTCTGCCATTTGGTCGGATTACAGCTCCTCGGATCTTTGGCCCATCTCCGTCGCCAGGGATTCAGAATCCTCCCGTACCTGGATGACCTGCTGATTGTATCAAACTCCCACGAAGTCCTCCTCAGTCATTTGTACTTGACGGTGGATTTTCTGCAAACCCATGGATGTCTAATAAATTGGAAAAAGTCCTCGCTGGTCACGGCTCAGAGCATGGTGCACCTAGGGGAACTCTTTGACACAGAGACTGTTCCTGTCTCCAGGCAAACATTTAACATCTATTGTAGCTCATTACCAGGGAAATATACTACACTATATTTTATACAGTATATACCAACATCCCCAATAAAAAATTTTTTTTTTTTTAATCTTAAACTGTATTTAAGCTTACACCACTTACCAGAGTCCTAAACCAGCTGACAACTTAAGTCGCTATATATCCTTGTTATTTCTCCCTTGTATATTTATTTTTTCATCTCATAAGTTACTAATTTTTTGATTTATATATTCTACTATTTTTTAATTCTTCTTTTTTTTTTATTTTTTATTCACCTTTAATACACATGCAGTTCTGTTCCACAATATGGCCAAATAGAAGCCATACAAATAACTGAGAAGCTTCTAATTTGATGATTAGGCTTAAGAGCTGCCAATCAATATGGTTCCACCAATCGTAAGAGATACAGCTCCAAACACACTGATAGGCTCAGAGCCTATCTTTCATAATTAGGCCACCAATCAAGGACCTACATCCCTGTTATCAGCTCAACCTACTCTTCAAACTGCATGACGCCCTGTGGTCAAGCTAATTTTGCGAAACGTACGTCAGGCACAATCAAGACGGTCACATGGTGCGCATACACTATATGTTTAAAGAGCATGCCGCACTCTGTGTGACTTACACTGTATAAGCCATGTAATGCATAAGTAACAGGACTGTTTGTGCCACACACTTGGCAGCTCTAGCTTTAATTTTCTCTAATCTGTTGTTGACGGGGAAAAAAAATTCTGAGTGCACACATACTCTGACACTTCTTGCTGCTTATTGGTAATACTGGCGGACTAACCATATTCTCCGGCAGGGTCCACAGGTTATCCACAGGATAACAATGGGATATGATGAAGCGCCAGCGGATTTGCACCAGTCGGTCAAAGCTCTCCGGCCTCCCAGCATGCAATGGGCCCGTCCATATATCCCAGCCTCCTGGCTCAGGCAAATCAGTTTTTTGTTTGGTGCAGCAGGGGCCGGACCATGGTCAGTGGACTGCTGGTTTTTAGCAGTCCTAAGCTTTCTTATTTTATTTTTATAGTCTTACTATTTTTTTATGAGCAATCTTTCTAAACAGCTTCTTATACGTACCTTAGAAAGAGCCGCTCCAACAACTCTCCGCCAGGTCGCGACAACGCTTACCCACGAGTACAGTGCTGTTTCGGCGGGCGTCTGTGTCGGATATACTAGCAGGTTCAGCAGACGTTACCAGGCTGTGGCCGGAGCACGGGGAGAAGGTAAGGCATCGGTTCCGCCTAGAAGGGTAATACGGACACAGCTGCACTGTTTTGGGAGGAGACTACAAAACGGACGCTGACGCGGCTGTCACCTCGGGTGCACCAGCGCTAGGCCTTAGGGATCATAGGCTCCAGGAATAGTATGAGGCCGCGATCCCTAGGGTTGACGTCGGCAGCGGGGAGTCGGACGCTCTCCTGGTCGTCCCTCCCCCCGGTTCATGACCAGTTTCCTCCGAGTCTCCCGCAGTGAACTGTTTCCCGCTTCAGTCTCAGACGCTGTACACGAAGGGGACCCAGTTGCAGCATAGGCGGCTGTGTGACTGGTGCGTCTGTGTTCACGGAGTGTCTGTTTTCACTATAGGTTCATAGAGCGGCAGTGTACACTAGTAGCATCTGGAATTTATTCAGCGTTCACTAACGTATTGATCGGTCCTGGAAGGCTCTACCTCTTTGAGTATGAATAGTTAGATAAGTGCCTATTGCATATGAGTCTGCATACATTTACTGTGGTTTCTTTTGCAATGAGTCTGAATATGGTAGATCTGTTTAAACATGATTCAGTAATATGTTCTCCTACATACTTCAAATGTAGTTGATGATGTGCTCATACTGCTTATTATACTAATGTATAACATGTGACTGACTGCTAGTGTGATTGACTTTACTATATTCTGTCAGTTTTGTTCTATTGTGATCCTTAATGCTGGTGTATGGGTAGGATCGGACTATATGTCACTTTAGAAAGCTTAAAGTGATTACAGTCACAAATTCTGTAGCACGCTGTGGAAGTGTTGATTATTTATCGTGTCTAAAGGGCCCTACACATTTAACGATTGGGCACCGCTGAGCTGCCCGACGGCGTATACGGCCGATGGGCGACCCGGTGTCAGGGGGAGTGAAGTTTCCTCATTCCCCCCCGTCACACGACTCCATACAAGTGCAGGTAAATATGGACAAGATCGTCCATATTGGCCTGCATGCACAGCTGACGGGGCACCAGCGATGAACGAGTGCGGGCCCGCGCATCTTTCATCGCTGGAGCCCCCACACTCAAAGATATGAACGGTATCTCATTCATTAATGAACGAAATCGTTCATATCTTTGACTTTTATCGCCCAGTGTGTAGGGCCTATAAGAGCGGCAAAGGTGAGGAAGATACACTCATATCATGTTTGTCTTGCAAAGCTGTGTTATCCTCTCAGGATCTGGTTCAGGATGGTTTATGTGCAAATTGTTTTAGCTTTCACCAGGGGTTCTTGAAAAATAAAAGGCAGATTGAGGTGCAGGTTGATCTACCTTGGGCTATGTTTGCACAGACTTTATCCAGTATAGCTGGACGGATAATTCCTCCAACTCCCGTACCGGGGATAGGTTACACGATTAACCCTTACGTGCAGCTTCCCACCTGTGGTTTATCACTTCCAGCAGCAGCCTCTCAAAAGAAACAGGCTGATTAGCCGGTGGTAAGTAAATCTTCATCCTCACAGGCTACACATGGTTCAGATGAGGATTCATCGGAGGATGAAAGCTCAATTCTACTTCGGCATAGAAGAGGAGGAGGAAGGTCTCAGCTCAGTGGATATAGATGAGTTAATTAAAGCAATAAAATCCATTCTTTCCTTAGAGGATTCAGCGGACCCTGTGTTAAAAACCAAGGCACCTGTATTTAATCGTCCCAAAACAGTTAAGACTGAGTTTCCAGGGTCAGAGCAGCTGTCGGAAATCATGGAAGAGGCTTGGGCTACGCCTAATAAGTTTAGAATTCCTAAGAAATTGAATTCTAATTATCCTGTTCCAGCTGGAGATTGTTTAAAAAGGGAGGTGGCTCCTAAAGTAGATACGCATGTGATTCTATTAGTGCGAAAATCTACACTACCTTTGTCTTCAACATCATTAAATGAAGTCACGGATAGGAGAGTGGATGGTTTTCTAAAAAAAAACTTTTTCCCTGTCTGGGGCAGTCATAAGGCCAGCCATGGCTTCAACTTGGATGGCAAAAGCAGTGGCTGCCTGGGCTGATGCACTGGAGGGGGATTTTTCTATAGCATCTAGAGAGCAAAAATCCCATATAGCACATATAAAACAGACTGTAATGTTCTTGGAAGAAGTAGCATTGGATATGGGTGCTATTGCCTCCAGGGTATCCGCTTCAACAATAGCTGCTCGCAGAGCAGTTTGGCTACGTATGTGGAAAGCTGATTGAGAATTTAAGAAGGTTTGGGAATCTTTGCCCTTTTCTGGAGATATTCTTTTTGGTAAAGAATTGACAGATATTTTGGAGTCAGAAGCAGACTACAAGAAAGTCAGGTTTCCTTCCACATACAATTTCAAACCTAAAGTTCCGGCTTTTCGGCTCTTTCAGTCTCAAAGAAAAGCTAAAGGTAAAAGTGATAGCAGGCAGTCCCAATACAACAAGTCTGGTAGGACTAAAAAGCAGTGGGCTACCAGAGGACCGGTTGGTAAAACAGATAATAAGCCATCAGCCTGATGGTGCGGGCCTCCACCTGGGGAACCCCAGGGTGGGGAGCCAACTTCAGTTTGCACAGATCTGGCAGCAGTCTACAACAGATGCCTGGGTGCAGGAAGCAGTATCTCTAGGTTATGCTTTCACCTTCAATTAGCACCCTCCTCGAAGGTTTTTCTGTACCAGCCCGTCTCGGGTGGAGATGAAAGCCAGGGCTTTGCAAGACGCAGTTCAGAAATTGCTTCAGTCAGGAGTAGTCATTCCAGTTCCTCCTGCACAACGAGGACAGGGTTTTAACACCCTGTTTTTAGTTCAGAAGCCAAATGGGTCATTTCGGCCCATTCTCAATCTCAAAGTGCTGAACAAATACATTTGGGTACCTCTGTTTCACATGGAGACTTTACGTTCCATCATTTTGGCCATGGAGCCAGGGGATTATATGGTATCCCTGGATATACAGGATGCTTACCTACATGTGCCTATAGCACTGTCCCATCAGTGCTATCTCAGGTTCGCTATCCTCCAACAGCATTTTCAGTTCCAGGCCCTACCTTTTAAGTTAGCCACAGCCCCCAGATTATTTACCAAGATTATGGTGGTAATGACAGCTTATCTCCGCCAGCAGGGGATAAGAATTTTTCCATACCTCAACGATCTTTTAATCCGGGCACAGTCTCAGGAATTGCTCCTATGTCATCTGCAACAGACAATAACGTGTCTGCAGAACCACGTGGCTCATAAATCGGGCAAAATCGTGTCTGGTTCCGTCACAGCGAATGACTCACTTGGGGGCTGTACTGGATTCAATTCTTCAGAGAGTAATGTTACCTCTGAACAAGATATCCAAGGTTCAGTTAAGGATTCAGGACTTGCTACACAGTCAAAAGGTATCCATTCGTGCAGCAATGCAAGTGATTGGTTTGATGGTGTCAACATTCGACATGGTGGAGTATGCACAATTCCACTCTAGGCGCCTAATTCTTGCCAAATGGAATGGGTTGCATCAGACGATAAAACCACAGACTATGGTTTAACGATAGAAGTAAGAAGGTCATTAACCTGGTGGCTACAGACATCCCATCTGGACAAGGGGGAGACCCTTTTGGATATCAGATTGGGAAGTTCTGATGACAGATGCCAGTCTCCAGGGCTGGGGAGCAGTGTCAGGAAGGTTGTGTTTCCAGGGATAATGGACCAAGGAAGAAGGTTGCCTGCCAATAAATATATTGGAACTACGGGCCACATACATGGCACTGATTCAGGCAAAGGATATTCTTCAGGGAAAACTGGTCCAGATCCGCTCGGACAATTCGATGGCAGTAGCGTACCTCAACCATCAGGGTGGAACTTGCAGCCGAAAAGCGATGGACGTAAGTCACATACTGAAGTGGGCAGAACTTCATTATCCAGCCTTGTCCGCAGTGTTTGTTCCGGGAGTCCTATACTGGGAAGCGAATTTTTTCAGTCAACACGCAATTCAGCGAATGGGTTCTACATCCGGAGGTCTTCCAGCCTCTAGTAGACAAGTGGGGGTTGCCAGAGATAGATCTCACGGCGTCCCGTCTGAACAAAAATAGTGCTCGCATATGGGTCAAGAACAAAGGATCCCAGAGCGATCTTTTGTGGATGCCCTGTTGGCGAGATGGGACTTTAATCTGGTTTATGTGTTTCCTCCAATTACCCTATTACCCAGAGTGGTGAGAAAGATAAAGCAAGGGAAATGTGTCTTGATACTAATAGAGCCGGCTTGGCCCAGAAGGCATTGGTACACAGATCTGCAGAGAATCTCAATGGATGCTCCATTTCTGCTCCCTCAACGTCCAGGTCTACTGATGCAGGGTCCTTGTTATCGCAGACATCTGGATCAACTGTATTTGACGGCATGGCTCTTGAAACCTCTGTCATGAACTCAGGAGGATTCTCACAACAGGTAATTCAAACTATGCTCAGAGCAAGGAAACATTCCTCAGCTCGCATTTATCATCGAATATGTCAAACCTATGTTCATTGGTTCAGTGAACGAAAAATGGACCCTAAGTCATTCAGTGTTTCTTTAGCATTCCTTCAGGCAGTAATGGATAAAGGTTTGAAGGTGGCTTCCTTGAGAGTGCAAGTGTCTGCATTGACTGTTTGGTTCCAAAAGAAAATTGCCAACTTACAGCTTGTGCATACTTTTTTCTAGGGAATGCTGCACATTCAACCTCCTTTTGTTCCTCCTACAGTGCCTTGGGATTTAAGTCTAGTCCTGAAAGCCCTTCAAGTTGCCCCATTTGAACCACTTAATAAAGTGGATCTTAAATGGTTGACAGCTAAAGTTCTCTTTCTACTGGCTATGGCGTCAGATAGAAGAGTATCAGATTTAGGGGCTTTACTGATTTTTTTTTTTTTTATCATCCAGATAAAGCAGTTCTAAGAACTAAATCTGGGTATCTTCCGAAGGTGGTGTCTAAATTCCACCTTAATGAAGAAATTGTAGTCCCGGCTTTCCAGGTACCGGACCTTTCTGCGGGAGATGCATCGCTAGACATGGTCCGTGCCTTAAGGATCTACGTGGATCGTACCAGTGCCATCAGAAAGACCGATTCTCTTTTCATTCTCTAAGGATTTCACAAGAGAAGATGGCCAGCTGATAAGCAGACACTGGCAAGATGGCTTTGGATGACTATTTCAGAAGCATATTCTCAAGCTGATCTCCATGTTCCAGCTAATGTCTCTGCTCACTCTACTCGTAAGGTAGGTCCATCATGGACAGCACAACGTGGTGCTTCAGCAGAACAGATATGTAAGGTAGCCACATGGTCTTCCATGAACACACCACTAAATTGCTTTGGGAAATCCCATTGTTATCCTGTGGATAACCTGTGATCTCTGCCGGAGAAATATACGTTATGGTAAGAACTTACCGTTGATAACGGTATTTCTCCTAAATTTTTCGCGCCAATCGGGCGAAAATTGCTGTGCAAACGGCTTTTTGAGGTCATGTGCGCTCCCGTTTTTCGACCTGTTTAATTCCAAACGGGTTTCACGTGAAAATTGTTGCAGTGAAAAGTGTAGGTGAAAATGGGGAAAACAGCCTGTACCCCCAAAAATGCTAAACTAACATAGGAAAACATAAGAGAACTGTATTAGAGATCACATTAGAGAGTTTTTAGGGACTTAAATTGTGTGAAATGGCTGTTATATGCATTTTTTGAAAATTCAAGAAAATGCTAGAAAGCAAGTTTTTTTTTTTTTTTTTGTGCAAAATAAATGCTCTCATTAAATTTGGAGTACATGAAAATGGGTATAAGTATATATTTGGGTCATTTTAGGGTACTTTAAAGAAAAAAAGTGGAAACAGACCGATTACTCCCACCTGCAAGCCTAAAAACACCTGTCCCACTCATAAAGCATCCCAATATACCTTTCCCATACCTTGAACCCCAATTTCCATCACTTTATACTTTTTCACCCCAAAAATGACATGTCGTTATTGGCCAATTCAAAAGAATTAAAAACTTAAACGTGCCTGATTAAGCGGGGTGTTTCAGGAGTTCTGTACCATATCCAAACATTTTTACCTTAAAATAGTGACTTTTTTCCCAAATTTTCACCTGCTCAGAGTAGGTGAAGTGAAATTAGTGAAAAAATTATCACCGATAAATTTTCCTGGAAAATTAAATAGGCTGTAATTGCGTTTCGCTGGAAAAGTCCGGTTTTTCACGCGAAAAGTCCGTTATCACTGCTACTTGAATATCCCCCTTTATCTCTTTGGACTTGTCAGCCAAAGAACGTTATTTGGACGTGGTAAGGGCTCTCCGTATCTGCATGGAGAGGACTGCTTCTATTAGTCGGTCGGATGCTCTCTTTGTCCAGTTTGGTTTCCACAAGCGTGGCTGGCTTGAGAACAAGCAAACCTTGGCCAGATGGATTAGAATGGTGATTGCACAAGTTTATGCGCAGGCTGGACTCCCAGCTACTGCTGAGATTAAGACCCATTCTATTCGGTCTGTTGGACCTTCTTAATCAGCCCGCCATGGTGCGTCCGCAGAACGATTGTGCAAGGCAGCTACGTGGTTCTCAGTGAACACGTTTCTGAGGTTCTATGGCTTTGATACCTTCGCCTCCCAGTATGCTTCCTTTGGACGCCGTCTTCTCACATCCGCTAAGGCACGTCCCCTCCCTTGAGGAACTGCTTTAGGACACCCCCAATGTTTTCCTGTGGAAACCTGCGTACCCTGCTGCAGAAAAGAAGTGTTATGTGTTATGGTAGACTTACCATTGTTAACACTTTTTCTGGGAAGTACACAGGGTTCCACAGGGCGCCCACCCTGACGCACCTTGCTTCTTTCGGTTGTATGGCATTAGCCGCTGGTACCTTCTCCTGTCATAAGAATGTGGTTCTATGTGACTAACATCTGCCTTCTCTCTTGCCTGCTCCTGCATTGGACTGGTTATCGAAACTGAGCTCTCAGTGCCTGGGGGCAGGGTTATAGAGGAGGCCCCTATGCATCCTGGGACAGCTAAAGCTTTAGCCTGTTGGTGCCTCAGGATTACGATCCACTCTACACCCCGATGTTTCCCTGTGAAACCCAGTGTACTTCGCAGAAAAAATGTTAACAATGGTAAGTCTACCATAACACATCTTTTCTTCTCTGCTCTCTCTGGCTACTTCTCTGATCAGCATCAGTATGACATCACAAATGCCGATCAGCGCATGTGCAGACCATGCAACTGAAATGTGCAAAAAGTGACCCATTTGGCATTTTTCACGTTGTGCCCAATAGTCCAGTCTAATGGGTGCAACTGTTTAATCGCTGTGTGTGCGATACAAACCCCCATTAAATTTCACTTTAGACGAGAAATTGGGCGTGATTAAAACAAATGAATCTCCGTTTGTGTTACTCCTATATTTATAGGCACAATTTGTACTGTAGATTTTAAACTGGCAGAGGTATTTTCATTAGGTTCTATTCAAAGAAGTTTACTATTTGACTAAAACTGTTTCGTATAATTGTAACAAAACCTACGTTTTATATTCAACCAGATGGCAATTCATTTTGTTCTAATGATTTCCATCCTGAAGAATGCCTTATAGAAAAATTTTGTCACTAGAATGTGACTAACTGAATGACTTGCACGTGAATTTTGCATCTGATTTGTTTTGGGAAATATGTCAGGTGGTTCTGTAAACCACTCCTGATCTTGGTGTAGTAGTATCACTGGTGACTTTGCTCATACCGTTATACTGTGAAATAAGGCCGTCCTGCTGTATTTAAGGAACTGATGAGAAATCCTGATTAGTAAAACAGAAATTGACTTATGTTAGGTGAATGCTGGATTTTAAGTTATAAGTAGTCCCTTGTTGTCATAATTGGTGGGTGATTGTTTATATTGGCTATTTGTACTGAGAGCTTCTGTAACCACTTGGTAAGTTCTAATAATAGCATGAGGCAATACAAAAGAGTATTGTTACTGTTAAGTTCTAGAAGTTAGACATACAGATACACTGACTAAAAATACAAAATGGCTACTTTCAGATATCAATTTTCCTTTGTCTCGCGATGTGACTTTGGGTTATCTCAAGTTGAAGTTATTTTATACAGTTTAATTACCCTAACAATGGAGTTAATGTCATAATTTTCAAGATCAGTTTACAAATTCCAGGGATACAGCTGCATGAAACATTTTTTTTTTTAATTAACTTATGCCTGGACTTGCTATAGATACAGTATATAAACAACTATATAGAGCAAATCTACTTAATTCCAAACCCCAGTTGATACATTTGCAAACATTCCACATTTTAATATATGCAGATACATCATGATCCTAATTGGGGTGACAGGAATTTAAATGCCTTTTTTAAAGGTGCAGCTTAATTTAGTGCTTTGTATTTCTGTAGAGAAGAGAGCCATATCTGGAATCACCTGATGATCGTACTTTGCTAGAATCCACCATTGCTTTGAAAATTAAGGCCATGTTTGTCTGACCAATTCCATGGATTGGTATCCCAAAATGTGAAATAAGTTTTTGTAGAAACTGTGGCTTTTTATCACAGGTCAGTGACACGCAGTTACTTAGGGCTGAATCAATATTGCGTGATTCAGAGGCGTACTAATTGTCGGTAGTATGCAGTGGAGCAATTTTTGCCCACTGCCCATGCTTCACAGCTGCACTGCACATGTATGGCGATTTGATTAGCGATGAGATACGCAGTGAGGCTTTATTTACAAAGCGACAGGTAGTGACTGTTTGGGAGATGTAATAGTGTGGCATGTCGCAGGCATGTCCATACCATTTTTTGGAGGTATCCTAGTTGGCCAATGCAAATAAGTTAGCAATTGGGTTGGTCCCGGTGTGTTAGGCGAGACAGTCTGAAAAACTTAGGGTTGCTCAGAAATTCGAATGTGTAACCGGTTTTTGATGTGTCTTTTGTATGTAAGTGACGGATCTGAGAGGTATGCAGCGGGCGACTCTGTGTACAACACCAGAGATGAGTCATTAGCATACGAGGAGTGTGCAATAAGTTTTCAGATGCACAAAAAGTATTTGCAAACAAAGTGAAATTACATTTATCAAAGTATTCGCTAAAGGAGTCTATGCAAAGTTGCTTGCGCTCAAACCACTTGGTGAAGCAGCTGGAGCAGTCCGAAGCAGGTGTGTTTTCTACATGCAGGTCTTCATTGCACCTTCTGGAGACTCAAAATGAGTCCCATGCATCTTGCACTTGTATTGTGGGAGTACGAAGAAGTTGCAGGAGACCAGGTCTGGACTGTATGGCGGATAACCAAGCTCCTAGATGCATTCATGGACCAGAAAATCCACCAGCTTCCTGGACTTGTGGGCAGATGCATTGTTGTGATGGAAAAGTTTCTGGACGGTGCCTGAAAATGGCTTCCAGCACTTGCAGCAGGATTGGTTGGCATACCAGTCCCCAGTGATGGTGTACTGCTGCATGAGTGGTACTATAGCTGCATG
This sequence comes from Pseudophryne corroboree, assembly GCF_028390025.1. Taxonomy (NCBI): domain Eukaryota; kingdom Metazoa; phylum Chordata; class Amphibia; order Anura; family Myobatrachidae; genus Pseudophryne; species Pseudophryne corroboree. The sequence goes on from NW_026969345.1 coordinate 37,178, forward strand.
ATCAGTCTTGGCCAAACCTAAAAACAGCCACCATCTGCTTGGCCACGCTGTGCCCACTTCGGAACTTCTGTGGTTGCTCACCTCCAAGTGGGGTCCACTGGGCTGACTGTTTGGTCTCGGGGTCAAAACTGTAGATCAGAGATTCATTGCCACTGATGATCTCCCAGATAGAGTTTGAGTTACCACCATCAAACCTGGCCGACATGTCCGGCACCAAGTCACCCGAGCCTCCTCCTCTCGAGTCAGCTGATGGGACACCCAGCATGCAGAAACCTTGCTCAGGCCAAGGTTTTTGTGGAGTATTAAGCGGATGGATCCTGATGAGATGCCTATTTCCTTCTCTAGCTCGGTGATTGTCCACTGGACATTCACAGCACTCCTAGTTTTCCAGGGACCATCTCCCACACTGAAATTCAGCAAACTGCTCAAACACCGTAGTTCAGGACGGTGCTTCCTCCCCAAAAGCAGCTCGGTCAAAAGTGTCCTGCTGTCAAGAGGCCACTCTTGTAGTAGTAGATCATCTCTCTCCAGTGGCCACTACTGAGCTTCATAACGAGTTTCTGAGTTTTTTTGTAAACTGTGAGCTGCTAGCCCGAGTTCTGGATAATGGGTCAACAGTCAATAGGTCGACTCCATATGGTTGATGTGTTTACATGGTCGACATGCTCAAAAGGTCAACAAGTTCAAATGGACACGCACATAGCTGACACAAGTTTTGTTTTTCTTTTTCAGTTTTTTTCCATCATGTAGCATCCATGTGGACTCTGATTGGAAATAGTAGCCTATGCCGAGCGCAGCGGTGCGAGGCATCTTGCTCAAAGCTTGCCTGCGAGAGTACATGTTTCCACTAATTTGGCTTGTATGTGGTTAAACATACAAAGCGACACACACAAAAAAAAAAACTTGTGATTATCTTTTGTACCTGTTCACTTTTTGTGGTGTCTACCTTTCTCGTGTCGACCTATTGACCCTGTCAACATTTTCACCTAGTCGACTGAGTGCATGCTGACCCTATGGGGTCGACCTGTTTCTGGTTTACCTTATGATCCACACCCACTAGCCTCCCCTAGTCCAGTTGTCCCTGTGTATGAGCTGTACTTAATCATCCAAAAGTTATGTTTTGTTTATTTCTCCTTTTGCTTTCTAAAGTTCTACTCATATGTAACTGTATGCAGAAATCATCTCTTTTTAGAGATATACTTGGTAAAATTAATATATCTGTGTACCTTTTTCAGGAATATTTTTCTATCAACTAATACTGTCCAGTGCCAGCGTCCATAGATTTAAATTCCGAAAAAATGCCTGCTGTTTGTGATAGGCCTATACAGTACATAAAAGCATGAAAGTTTGTTGGAGAAATGAATATCTTTTCACTAATATGCTCATAGGTATTGGGCTTCTTTCCGCATTGTTCCCAATAGGATTCCTCCCAGTGTCCCCTGTGGCTCGCGCGTTGGCCAGCGCATGCGCTGAAGGACTCCCAGGTCATAAACCCTGAAGTTCTATCATTGCAAAAAAAACAGGATTTTGGTACTTACCAATAAATCCCTTTCTCTGAGTCCATAGGGGACACTGGAGTTCAGTACCATGGGTATAGATGGGGTGACTAGGCGAGCCGGCACGTTACTTTTTTTTTAAGGTGTGTGACTGGCTCCTCCCCCTTTATTCCCCTCCCCAGACCAGTCAAGAAACTGTACCCAAGGAGAGACTGCAACCCGACCAACAGAGGAGGAGGTAAGCAAGACAGCCAAGAGAAACCGTAAAACAGGACATCAGAAACACACATATATAGATATACAGAAACACAAGGAAAACCTGCAACCAGGTTCTAAGGATACCCAGCCCATCGGAAGCACAGGGGCAATTAGGTATATAACCACACCGCCGGAAGAGAGTAGCGCAGGGTGGGCGTCCAGCGTCCCCTATGGACTCAGAGAAAGGGATTTATCGGTAAGTACCAAAATCCTGTTTTCTCTATCATCCATTGGGGACGTTGGAGTTCAGTACCATGGGGACATCCCAGAGCTTCCCAAATGGGCGGGAGAGCGCTGAGAATTCCGGAAAACTGCACAGACAAGCCGTGCCGCCAGGCCACAACCGAGAGAACTGTGGAGCATGACAAAAGACTGTCAGTCAACCAAAGATGCAGTATGACCCAGAGGCAACTGATACAGAGACCCACCAAGACAACTGTAATACATATCTCACATAGGATACAGTAAACGTACCAACAGCCCTGCCAGTGAACTATACAGCATGCCGAGTCTAGTCAGGCAGTTATCGAAAACCAAGGTGGAGCCATCATGGTTACGAAAGACTAAAGCCACAATTGGGCCCTGAAAGACATATAAGACTGCAGAGGCTAGTCAGACAGATTGCAACACTGCAATATCAATTGAGATCCGAAGGTCTAATGCAGAACGTTGAAGGCCAACATTGCCCTGAGCCAACATAGAGAGGAGCAACAAACGAGTCTTTTCCTTAAAGAAGTGCAGCACAGACCTGCTATGCACCTCAGGCATCATACGCCATCCGATAGGATAGGAATGCATGCATGCAGTCACAGATATGGTAGAGTAAGTCGCGTAAAATAAGGGATCGAACATGCGGAGCCATCAGAGTTCCCCACATTCAGCTGGGCGGAGAAAACAGACTTGACCGTCGTCAAATGGACACTCAGATGCCTGTATTGTAGGAATCTGTGGGAAATAAAGGTCATTATAGATGGTACAGACTGGAACACACCTTAGTGAATGTTCCCAGGTACAACATAAAACCTGCTGTGTTTGCAATAAGAATCATAGGGGTATATGCAATTGCGGTCGAATTCCCGAAAATGTCGAAAAACTGGACATTTTCGCCCAAAAAAAAAAATTTGACAATGCAATTCAGTACTTTTCTTCAAAAAAACGGACTTTCCAAATTCGACATTTGTCAAATTCGACATTTGTCAAATTCGACATTTCTGCAATGGTACAAATGCGGCAATTCGACAAAAGTATATTCTATTGAAGATTGTAAATTCGACAACCGTGCTTTTAGACAGTAAATTCGTCATTTTCAATCCGCCACACTTTGCTGGCGGAATCTAATAAAATAAATTTAAAAACATGTTTTTTTATTGGTAATAGCATATCTATTTATATTGGAAGGGATTAGGTACTTGGTTTGTCTATTTAGGAGGCACAAGTATTATTTATATATTTAAAAAAAATGTTGTTGTTTTTTTGTTTGTTTTTTATGGAATGGGGTAAAATTCAGAAAAAAAAATGCGTGGTGTCCCCCCTCCTAAGCATAACCAGCCTCGGGCTCTTTGAGCCGGTCCTGGTTGCCAAAATACGGGGAAAAAAATGACAGGGGATCCCCCGTATTTTAACAACCAGCACCGGGCTCTGCGCCTGGTCCTGGTGCAAAAAATACGGGGGACAAAAAGAGTAGGGGTCCCCCGTATTTTTTGTACCAGCACCGGGCTCCACTAGCTGGACAGATAATGCCACAGCCGGGGGTCACTTTTATACAGCGCCCTGCGGCCGTGGCATTAAATATCCAACTAGTCACCCCTGGCCGGGGCACCCTGGAGGAGTGGGGACCCCTTCAATCAAGAGGTCCCCGCCCCAGCCACCCATGGGCCAGGGGTGAAGCCCGAGGCTGTGTCCCCCCCCCCCATCCAAGGGCTGCGGATGGGGGGCTGATAGCCTTGTGTAAAAATGAAAGAATATTGTGTTTGGCAGAAGAACTACAAGTCCCAGCAAGCCTCCCCCGCAAGCTGGTACCTGTAGTTCTACTGCAAAAAAATACACAAATAAAAACAGGACACACACACCTTGAAAGTAAAACTTTATTACATACATGCCGATACATACATACTTTCCTATGTTGACACGCCGACTCACCTGATCCAGTGTCCGGTTCTTTTATTGTAATCCACGTACTTGGCAAAACAAAAAAACACATACCCGCTCCACACGGACTGAAAGGGGTCCCATGTTTACACATGGGACCCCTTTCCCCGAATGCTGAGACCCCCTGTGACTCCTGTCACAGAGAGTCCCTTCAGGTAATCAGGTAGCGCCACGTCCTGGCACTCTCCTGATTCCCTATGCGCATCTGAGCTGGCAGACAGCGCATCGCACAGCACCTCCATTAGTTTCAATGGTGGGAACTTTGCGGTCAGCGGTGGGGTCACCCGCGGTCAGCCGCTGACCTGTAGAACTACAGGTACCAGCGGGCTCGTTTCCCCCCCGTATGCTGGTACTTGTGGTTCTCCAAGTACCTGCTTGCGGGGGAGGCTTGCTGGGACTTGTAGTTCTTCTGCAAAAAAAAAATATTCTTACATTTTACTCAAGGCTATCAGCCCCCCATCCGCAGCCCTTGGATGGGGGGGGACAGCCTCGGGCTTCACCCCTGGCCCTTGGGTGGCTGGGGGGGGACCCCTTGATTGAAGGGGTCCCCACTCCTCCAGGGTGCCCCGGCCAGGGGTGACTAGTTGGATATTTAATGCCACGGCCGCAGGGCGCTGTATAAAAGTGACCCCCGGCTGTGGCATTATCTGTCCAGCTAGTGGAGCCCGGTGCTGGTACAAAAAATACGGGGGACCCCTACTCTTTTTGTCCCCCGTATTTTTTACACCAGGACCAGGCGCAGAGCCCGGTGCTGGTTGTTAAAATACGGGGGATCCCCTGTCATTTCCCCCCCCCGTATTTTGACAACCAGGACCGGCTCAAAGAGGCCGAGGCTGGTTATGCTTAGGAGGGGGGACCCCACGCAATTTTTTTTCGGGTTTTTTAAAAATCTAATCAAAATCCGTCAAATCGGCCGTTTTTCGACAGCGGGGCTGTCGAATCCGTTTTTTTATTGAATATGTCGAATTCCGGAACCCACCTGCCGGAATTCGACGGTCGAATTGTGTCGAATTAAAAAACGGGCGAAAAATTGCCGCAATTCGCCCGGAATTGCATACACCCCATAGAGTTTTATAAAACCCAAATCTGAGGCTATATGACGTGTTTATAGACGTGTTGGATTCAAATGACAGTTATACCGGTGGAAGCGTAAGACAAGGTCAATGCGTAGAGTGGACAGAGCAAACGTCCTGTGGATAAAAAGTCGAAGGTATAGCACCATATGATGACTCCTTACAGTTATAAATATGCTACAATAGAAGAGTAGAGCATAATCTGTGTATTCTTACTCCTAAGTGTATGCAACAGTAGTGTAGTCTGACCGGACTTAAGTAACCCACTCCCAAAGGGAGAAGAGATGTGATCCAACACCGTTCAAATAGTCCCAGGTCATTGATCTGTAGTGCAGAATTCTAAGGGAATACCTACACTGGTCTGGAAAGACAATTTTTGTTATATGGGAAAGTCCTATTTAAGGCCAAACAACGCTCCCTGATGGAGGGAACACTGACTGAGACGAGGACCCAGCAAGAGAAATCTATATGCTCTCGTAGAGAATCCAATGGAGACTAGACTTGTGGACTAAAGTCTCTGCATTTACTGAGACTCGAGGAAGTCGTCCCTCACATACAGTATACTGATGTAAACCGAAGCATTAATCAAATCTCTCTCCAGAATATGGCTGGAATAATAGATTATCCTGGTAAGGGATGAAGCCTATAAGTCGAGTCACAAATGAGCTGCTATTGTGACCATAAATAACGCAACCTGAGCCACAGGTGTCAAGGGGAAAACATATATTTAAAATCAGGAAGATGACCGGAGGACTACAACTCAAGTTACTGAAGAAGAATCTGTCAGAAAGGAACAAGGAGGAAAATCCAATGACATTTAGGAAATCTTTCTACCCAAGTCCAAACTGGTATATAAACCTTCAGTTCCAGAAGAGACTGTGACCTAAATACAGGACTCAATATCGCTTACTGTTCCCAATAAGGTTATCCTGAACTGTAAACAAAACAATCGGTATGTTAGCTGAAGGCTTGGATTCTGAATAAGTGCCTTAAGGCCCCATTACATCAACCGACTGGAAAGCTGGTGCTGAGAGAGGCCAGGTAGCTGAAAACTGACTATCCCTTGCCTGAAAACAACTGAGATATATGACCCATAAATGTGTAGGCCTTCCCAACTGCGCTCTTTCACAGTTGAGATGGGAGTTAACCCTATTTGCTGATTGAATCTACGTAGAGAAGCCAACTGTAACCACCTGTACATGTACATTTATTTAAACCCTAACACTACCACTGTCTCTGATAATATTAGCGGACCAAAGTTTCAGAGCAGTGTCACTGTGCACGAGCAACCTTAAGCCACGCATGTGCACTGGTAGGGCCGGAGGAGGTGGAGGGATCCGAATGTAACCCACATCGCAACGAGGAGCTCCTTCCAACAAGAAGCAGGTGGCCTATAGATATATACATACCGAACACATCTGCACATAAATATGCTTATCCAGATTTTGAAAAAAAAGAAAAAGGCGGTCTAGATTAAATTCCTTGCTGGACAGAAGACTGAATACTACCAGAGCGTAGTGTTCCATCCATAAATAGGGGAGAAGACAGAAAATCATCAATGGGTTGTGGAGCGCTGCCAGACGTTTGCTAACATTCTCTAATCTGTAGGAATAGGAGATAAACATATACAGTGTACTGACTTATACAGACCTGTAATGTATATACTTGAAATCATTGGAAGGCACTAGCAGGACATATAATGGCAAAGTGTAAATGTCTCTCTCCCGATACTCCGCAGTCTTACCAGCAAACCAGCTACTGGGTACAAAAAATAAACTGCACTTCACAGCTCTCCGAGGTTCCGTGTGCAGATCCGTTGTAAGGTACACTCAAAACACTGTACGTGTTTGAGTAGAAAACTCCCACCATTACGCCTGTAATCGAAAGATCGAGCTCCGGAAGCGTAACAGGAAACTACTTACATGCGTCTATTTGTGCTGTACAGAAACAGAATTTTGCGAAAACTGGAAAAGAAGAGAAGGGATGGAACATACCTTGAATTATCTTCTAT
>NW_026969346.1:0-44083 GCF_028390025.1 Pseudophryne corroboree
CAATGCGTAGCTCTTTGCAAATAAGAGAGATATTTGGCAAGGAAAAGCTGTCCTTGTACCCTTTGCATTTTTCTCCCAAACGAAGGACACTAGAAATAAAATTTTAAAGCCTCCTGTTAGGCCATCATCCTATCACGACATAGCCCTGAATTCTCTCCCAATGCGAAGCTCTTTGCAATAGAGAGATATTGGCAAGGAAAAGCTGTCTTGTACCTTTGCATTTTTCTCCAAACGAAGGACACTAGAATTAAAATTTTAAAGCCTCCTGTTAGGCCATCATCTACACGACATAGCCCTGAAATTTTCCAATGCGCAGCTCTTTGCAAAAGAGAGATATTGGCAAGGAAAAGCTGTCTTGTACCTTTGCATTTTTCTCCCAAACGAAGGACACTAGAATTAAAATTTTAAAGCCTCCTGTTAGGCCATCATCTACACGACATAGCCCTGAATTTTCCAATGCGCAGCTCTTTGCAAAAGAGAGATATTGGCAAGGAAAAGCTGTCTTGTACCTTTGCATTTTCTCTCCCAAACGAAGGACAACTAGGAATTAGATAATTTTAAAGCCTCCTGTTAGGCCATCATCTACACGACATAGCCCTGAATTTTCCAATGCGCAGCTCTTTGCAAAAGAGAGATATTGGCAAGGAAAAGCTGTCTTGTACCTTTGCATTTTTCCTCCCAAACGAAGGACACTAGAAAGAAAATTTTAAAGCCTCCTGTTAGGCCATCATCTACACGACATAGCCCTGAATTTTCCAATGCGCAGCTCTTTGCAAAAGAGAGATATTGGCAAGGAAAAGCTGTCTTGTACCTTTGCATTTTTCTCCCAAACGAAGGACACTAGAAATAAAATTTTAAAGCCTCCTGTTAGGCCATCATCTACACGACATAGCCCTGAATTTTCCAATGCGCAGCTCTTTGCAAAAGAGAGATATTGGCAAGGAAAAGCTGTCTTGTACCTTTGCATTTTTCTCCCAAACGAAGGACACTAGAATTAAAATTTTAAAGCTCCTGTTAGGCCATCATCTACACGACATAGCCCTGAATTTCCAATGCGCAGCTCTTTGCAAAAGAGAGATATTGGCAAGGTAAAAAGCTGTCTTGTACTTTGCATTTTTTCTCCCAAACGAAGGACACTAGAATTAAAATTTTAAAGCCTCCTGTTAGGCCATCATCTACACGACATAGCCCTGAATTTTCCAATGCGCAGCTCTTTGCAAAAGAGAGATATTGGCAAGGAAAAGCTGTCTTGTACCTTTGCATTTTTCTCCCAAACGAAGGACACTAGAATTAAAATTTTAAAGCCTCCTGTTAGGCCATCATCTACACGACATAGCCCTGAATTTTCCAATGCGCAGCTCTTTGCAAAAGAGAGATATTGGCAAGGAAAAGCTGTCTTGTAACCTTTGCATTTTTCTCCCAAACGAAGGACACTAGAATTAAAATTTTAAAGCCTCCTGTTAGGCCATCATCTACACGACATAGCCCTGAATTTTCCAATGCGCAGCTCTTTGCAAAAGAGAGATATTGGCAAGGAAAAGCTGTCTTGTACCTTTGCATTTTTCTCCCAAACGAAGGACACTAGAAAGATAATTTTAAAGCCTCCTGTTAGGGCCATCATCTACACGACATAGCCCTGAATTTTCCAATGCGCAGCTCTTTGCAAAATAGAGATATTGGCAAGGAAAAGCTGTCTTGTACCTTTGCATTTTTCTCCCAAACGAAGGACACTAGAAAGAAAATTTTAAAGCCTCCTGTTAGGGCCATCATCTACACGACATAGCCCTGAATTTTCCAATGCGCAGCTCTTTGCAAAAGAGAGATATTGGCAAGGAAAAGCTGTCTTGTACCTTTGCATTTTTCTCCCAAACGAAGGACACTAGAATTAAAATTTTAAAGCCTCCTGTTAGGGCCATCATCTACACGACATAGCCCTGAATTTTCCCAATGCGCAGCTCTTTGCAAAAGAGAGATATTGGCAAGGAAAAGCTGTCTTGTACCTTTGCATTTTTCTCCCAAACGAAGGACACTAGAAAAGAAAATTTTTAAGCCCTCCTGTTAGGCCATTATCTACACGGCATAGCCCCTGAATTTTCCAATGCGCAGCTCTTTGCAAAAGAGAGATATTGGCAAGGAAAAGCTGTCTTGTACCTTTGCATTTTTCTCCCAAACGAAGGACACTAGAAAGAAAAATTTTAAAGCCTCCTGTTAGGCCATCATCTACACGACATAGCCCTGAATTTTCCAATGCGTAGCTCTTTGCAAAAGAGAGATATTGGCAAGGAAAAGCTGTCTTGTACCTTTGCATTTTTCTCCCAAACGAAGGACACTAGAATTAAAAATTTTAAAGCCTCCTGTTAGTGCTTCATCTACACGGCATAGCCCTGAATTTTCCAATGCGTAGCTCTTTGCAATAGAGAGATATTGGCAAGGAAAAGCTGTCTTGTACCTTTGCATTTTTCTCCCAAACGAAGGACACTAGAATTAGAATTAAAATTTTAAAGCCTCCTGTTAGGCCATCATCTACACGACATAGCCCTGAATTTTCCAATGCGCAGCTCTTTGCAAAAGAGAGATATTGGCAAGGAAAAGCTGTCTTGTACCTTTGCATTTTTCTCCCAAACGAAGGACACTAGAATTAAAATTTTAAAGCCTCCTGTTAGGCCATCATCTACACGACATAGCCCTGAATTTTCCAAAGCGCAGCTCTTTGCAAAAGAGAGATATTGGCAAGGAAAAGCTGTCTTGTACCTTTGCATTTTTCTCCCAAACGAAGGACACTAGAATTAAAATTTTAAAGCCTCCTGTTAGGCCATCATCTACACGACATAGCCCTGAATTTTCCAATGCGCAGCTCTTTGCAAAAGAGAGATATTGGCAAGGAAAAGCTGTCTTGTACCTTTGCATTTTTCTCCCAAACGAAGGACACTAGAAAGATAATTTTAAAGCCTCCTGTTAGGCCATCATCTACACGACATAGCCCTGAATTTTCCAATGCGCAGCTCTTTGCAAAAGAGAGATATTGGCAAGGAAAAGCTGTCTTGTACCTTTGCATTTTTCTCCCAAACGAAGGACACTAGAAAGAAAATTTTAAAGCCTCCTGTTAGGCCATCATCTACACGACATAGCCCTGAATTTTCCAATGCGCAGCTCTTTGCAAAAGAGAGATATTGGCAAGGAAAAGCTGTCTTGTACCTTTGCATTTTTCTCCCAAACGAAGGTCACTAGAAATAAAATTTTAAAGCCTCCTGTTAGGCCATCATCTACACGACATAGCCCTGAATTTTCCAATGCGCAGCTCTTTGCAAAAGAGAGATATTGGCAAGGAAAAGCTGTCTTGTACCTTTGCATTTTTCTCCCAAACGAAGGACACTAGAATTAAAATTTTAAAGCCTCCTGTTAGGCCATCATCTACACGACATAGCCCTGAATTTTCCAATGCGCAGCTCTTTGCAAAAGAGAGATATTGGCAAGGTAAAAGCTGTCTTGTACCTTTGCATTTTTCTCCCAAACGAAGGACACTAGAATTAAAATTTTAAAGCCTCCTGTTAGGCCATCATCTACACGACATAGCCCTGAATTTTCCAATGCGCAGCTCTTTGCAAAAGAGAGATATTGGCAAGGAAAAGCTGTCTTGTACCTTTGCATTTTTCTCCCAAACGAAGGACACTAGAATTAAAATTTTAAAGCCTCCTGTTAGGCCATCATCTACACGACATAGCCCTGAATTTTCCAAAGCGCAGCTCTTTGCAAAAGAGAGATATTGGCAAGGAAAAGCTGTCTTGTACCTTTGCATTTTTCTCCCAAACGAAGGACACTAGAATTAAAATTTTAAAGCCTCCTGTTAGGCCATCATCTACACGACATAGCCCTGAATTTTCCAATGCGCAGCTCTTTGCAAAAGAGAGATATTGGCAAGGAAAAGCTGTCTTGTACCTTTGCATTTTTCTCCCAAACGAAGGACACTAGAAAGATAATTTTAAAGCCTCCTGTTAGGCCATCATCTACACGACATAGCCCTGAATTTTCCAATGCGCAGCTCTTTGCAAAATAGAGATATTGGCAAGGAAAAGCTGTCTTGTACCTTTGCATTTTTCTCCCAAACGAAGGACACTAGAAAGAAAATTTTAAAGCCTCCTGTTAGGCCATCATCTACACGACATAGCCCTGAATTTTCCAATGCGCAGCTCTTTGCAAAAGAGAGATATTGGCAAGGAAAAGCTGTCTTGTACCTTTGCATTTTTCTCCCAAACGAAGGACACTAGAATTAAAATTTTAAAGCCTCCTGTTAGGCCATCATCTACACGACATAGCCCTGAATTTTCCAATGCGCAGCTCTTTGCAAAAGAGAGATATTGGCAAGGAAAAGCTGTCTTGTACCTTTGCATTTTTCTCCCAAACGAAGGACACTAGAATTAAAATTTTAAAGCCCCCTGTTAGGCCATCATCTACACGACATAGCCCTGAATTTTCCAATGCGCAGCTCTTTGCAAAAGAGAGATATTGGCAAGGAAAAGCTGTCTTGTACCTTTGCATTTTTCTCCCAAACGAAGGACACTAGAAAGATAATTTTAAAGCCTCCTGTTAGGCCATCATCTACACGACATAGCCCTGAATTTTCCAATGCGCAGCTCTTTGCAAAAGAGAGATATTGGCAAGGAAAAGCTGTCTTGTACCTTTGCATTTTTCTCCCAAACGAAGGACACTAGAAAGAAAATTTTAAAGCCTCCTGTTAGGCCATCATCTACACGACATAGCCCTGAATTTTCCAATGCGCAGCTCTTTGCAAAAGAGAGATATTGGCAAGGAAAAGCTGTCTTGTACCTTTGCATTTTTCTCCCAAACGAAGGTCACTAGAAAGAAAATTTTAAAGCCTCCTGTTAGGCCATCATCTACACGACATAGCCCTGAATTTTCCAATGCGCAGCTCTTTGCAAAAGAGAGATATTGGCAAGGAAAAGCTGTCTTGTACCTTTGCATTTTTCTCCCAAACGAAGGACACTAGAAAGAAAATTTGAAAGCCTCCTGTTAGGCCATCATCTACACGACATAGCCCTGAATTTTCCAATGCGCAGCTCTTTGCAAAAGAGAGATATTGGCAAGGTAAAAGCTGTCTTGTACCTTTGCATTTTTCTCCCAAACGAAGGACACTAGAATTAAAATTTTAAAGCCTCCTGTTAGTGCTTCATCTACACGGCATAGCCCTGAATTTTCCAATGCGTAGCTCTTTGCAATAGAGAGATATTGGCAAGGAAAAGCTGTCTTGTACCTTTGCATTTTTCTCCCAAACGAAGGACACTAGAATTAAAATTTTAAAGCCTCCTGTTAGGACATCATCTACACGACATAGCCCTGAATTTTCCAATGCGCAGCTCTTTGCAAAAGAGAGATATTGGCAAGGAAAAGCTGTCTTGTACCTTTGCATTTTTCTCCCAAACGAAGGACACTAGAATTAAAATTTTAAAGCCTCCTGTTAGGCCATCATCTACACGACATAGCCCTGAATTTTCCAATGCGCAGCTCTTTGCAAAAGAGAGATATTGGCAAGGAAAAGCTGTCTTGTACCTTTGCATTTTTCTCCCAAACGAAGGACACTAGAATTAAAATTTTAAAGCCTCCTGTTAGGCCATCATCTACACGACATAGCCCTGAATTTTCCAATGCGCAGCTCTTTGCAAAAGAGAGATATTGGCAAGGAAAAGCTGTCTTGTACCTTTGCATTTTTCTCCCAAACGAAGGACACTAGAAAGAAAATTTTTAAGCCTCCTGTTAGGCCATCATCTACACGGCATAGCCCTGAATTTTCCAATGCGCAGCTCTTTGCAAAAGAGAGATATTGGCAAGGAAAAGCTGTCTTGTACCTTTGCATTTTTCTCCCAAACGAAGGACACTAGAAAGAAAATTTTAAAGCCTCCTGTTAGGCCATCATCTACACGACATAGCCCTGAATTTTCCAATGCGCAGCTCTTTGCAAAAGAGAGATATTGGCAAGGAAAAGCTGTCTTGTACCTTTGCATTTTTCTCCCAAACGAAGGACACTAGAATTAAAATTTTAAAGCCTCCTGTTAGGCCATCATCTACACGACATAGCCCTGAATTTTCCAATGCGTAGCTCTTTGCAAAAGAGAGATATTGGCAAGGAAAAGCTGTCTTGTACCTTTGCATTTTTCTCCCAAACGAAGGACACTAGAATTAAAATTTTAAAGCCTCCTGTTAGGCCATCATCTACACGACATAGCCCTGAATTTTCCAATGCGCAGCTCTTTGCAAAAGAGAGATATTGGCAAGGAAAAGCTGTCTTGTACCTTTGCATTTTTCTCCCAAACGAAGGTCACTAGAAAGAAAATTTTAAAGCCTCCTGTTAGGCCATCATCTACACGACATAGCCCTGAATTTTCCAATGCGTAGCTCTTTGCAAAAGAGAGATATTGGCAAGGAAAAGCTGTCTTGTACCTTTGCATTTTTCTCCCAAACGAAGGACACTAGAATTAAAATTTTAAAGCCTCCTGTTAGTGCTTCATCTACACGGCATAGCCCTGAATTTTCCAATGCGTAGCTCTTTGCAATAGAGAGATATTGGCAAGGAAAAGCTGTCTTGTACCTTTGCATTTTTCTCCCAAACGAAGGACACTAGAATTAAAATTTTAAAGCCTCCTGTTAGGCCATCATCTACACGACATAGCCCTGAATTTTCCAATGCGCAGCTCTTTGCAAAAGAGAGATATTGGCAAGGAAAAGCTGTCTTGTACCTTTGCATTTTTCTCCCAAACGAAGGACACTAGAATTAAAATTTTAAAGCCTCCTGTTAGGCCATCATCTACACGACATAGCCCTGAATTTTCCAATGCGCAGCTCTTTGCAAAAGAGAGATATTGGCAAGGAAAAGCTGTCTTGTACCTTTGCATTTTTCTCCCAAACGAAGGACACTAGAATGAAAATTTTAAAGCCTCCTGTTAGGCCATCATCTACACGACATAGCCCTGAATTTTCCAATGCGCAGCTCTTTACAAAAGAGAGATATTGGCAAGGAAAAGCTGTCTTGTACCTTTGCATTTTTCTCCCAAACGAAGGACACTAGAAAGATAATTTTAAAGCCTCCTGTTAGGCCATCATCTACACGACATAGCCCTGAATTTTCCAATGCGCAGCTCTTTGCAAAAGAGAGATATTGGCAAGGAAAAGCTGTCTTGTACCTTTGCATTTTTCTCCCAAACGAAGGACACTAGAAAGAAAATTTTAAAGCCTCCTGTTAGGCCATCATCTACACGACATAGCCCTGAATTTTCCAATGCGCAGCTCTTTGCAAAAGAGAGATATTGGCAAGGAAAAGCTGTCTTGTACCTTTGCATTTTTCTCCCAAACGAAGGTCACTAGAAAGAAAATTTTAAAGCCTCCTGTTAGGCCATCATCTACACGACATAGCCCTGAATTTTCCAATGCGCAGCTCTTTGCAAAAGAGAGATATTGGCAAGGAAAAGCTGTCTTGTACCTTTGCATTTTTCTCCCAAACGAAGGACACTAGAAAGAAAATTTGAAAGCCTCCTGTTAGGCCATCATCTACACGACATAGCCCTGAATTTTCCAATGCGCAGCTCTTTGCAAAAGAGAGATATTGGCAAGGAAAAGCTGTCTTGTACCTTTGCATTTTTCTCCCAAACGAAGGACACTAGAATTAAAATTTTAAAGCCTCCTGTTAGTGCTTCATCTACACGGCATAGCCCTGAATTTTCCAATGCGTAGCTCTTTGCAATAGAGAGATATTGGCAAGGAAAAGCTGTCTTGTACCTTTGCATTTTTCTCCCAAACGAAGGACACTAGAATTAAAATTTTAAAGCCTCCTGTTAGGACATCATCTACACGACATAGCCCTGAATTTTCCAATGCGCAGCTCTTTGCAAAAGAGAGATATTGGCAAGGAAAAGCTGTCTTGTACCTTTGCATTTTTCTCCCAAACGAAGGACACTAGAATTAAAATTTTAAAGCCTCCTGTTAGGCCATCATCTACACGACATAGCCCTGAATTTTCCAATGCGCAGCTCTTTGCAAAATAGAGATATTGGCAAGGAAAAGCTGTCTTGTACCTTTGCATTTTTCTCCCAAACGAAGGACACTAGAAAGAAAATTTTAAAGCCTCCTGTTAGGCCATCATCTACACGACATAGCCCTGAATTTTCCAATGCGCAGCTCTTTGCAAAAGAGAGATATTGGCAAGGAAAAGCTGTCTTGTACCTTTGCATTTTTCTCCCAAACGAAGGTCACTAGAAAGAAAATTTTAAAGCCTCCTGTTAGGCCATCATCTACACGACATAGCCCTGAATTTTCCAATGCGCAGCTCTTTGCAAAAGAGAGATATTGGCAAGGAAAAGCTGTCTTGTACCTTTGCATTTTTCTCCCAAACGAAGGACACTAGAATTAAAATTTTAAAGCCTCCTGTTAGGCCATCATCTACACGACATAGCCCTGAATTTTCCAATGCGCAGCTCTTTGCAAAAGAGAGATATTGGCAAGGAAAAGCTGTCTTGTACCTTTGCATTTTTCTCCCAAACGAAGGACACTAGAATTAAAATTTTAAAGCCCCCTGTTAGGCCATCATCTACACGACATAGCCCTGAATTTTCCAATGCGCAGCTCTTTGCAAAAGAGAGATATTGGCAAGGAAAAGCTGTCTTGTACCTTTGCATTTTTCTCCCAAACGAAGGACACTAGAAAGATAATTTTAAAGCCTCCTGTTAGGCCATCATCTACACGACATAGCCCTGAATTTTCCAATGCGCAGCTCTTTGCAAAAGAGAGATATTGGCAAGGAAAAGCTGTCTTGTACCTTTGCATTTTTCTCCCAAACGAAGGACACTAGAAAGAAAATTTTAAAGCCTCCTGTTAGGCCATCATCTACACGACATAGCCCTGAATTTTCCAATGCGCAGCTCTTTGCAAAAGAGAGATATTGGCAAGGAAAAGCTGTCTTGTACCTTTGCATTTTTCTCCCAAACGAAGGTCACTAGAAAGAAAATTTTAAAGCCTCCTGTTAGGCCATCATCTACACGACATAGCCCTGAATTTTCCAATGCGCAGCTCTTTGCAAAAGAGAGATATTGGCAAGGAAAAGCTGTCTTGTACCTTTGCATTTTTCTCCCAAACGAAGGACACTAGAAAGAAAATTTGAAAGCCTCCTGTTAGGCCATCATCTACACGACATAGCCCTGAATTTTCCAATGCGCAGCTCTTTGCAAAAGAGAGATATTGGCAAGGTAAAAGCTGTCTTGTACCTTTGCATTTTTCTCCCAAACGAAGGACACTAGAATTAAAATTTTAAAGCCTCCTGTTAGTGCTTCATCTACACGGCATAGCCCTGAATTTTCCAATGCGTAGCTCTTTGCAATAGAGAGATATTGGCAAGGAAAAGCTGTCTTGTACCTTTGCATTTTTCTCCCAAACGAAGGACACTAGAATTAAAATTTTAAAGCCTCCTGTTAGGACATCATCTACACGACATAGCCCTGAATTTTCCAATGCGCAGCTCTTTGCAAAAGAGAGATATTGGCAAGGAAAAGCTGTCTTGTACCTTTGCATTTTTCTCCCAAACGAAGGACACTAGAATTAAAATTTTAAAGCCTCCTGTTAGGCCATCATCTACACGACATAGCCCTGAATTTTCCAATGCGCAGCTCTTTGCAAAAGAGAGATATTGGCAAGGAAAAGCTGTCTTGTACCTTTGCATTTTTCTCCCAAACGAAGGACACTAGAATTAAAATTTTAAAGCCTCCTGTTAGGCCATCATCTACACGACATAGCCCTGAATTTTCCAATGCGCAGCTCTTTGCAAAAGAGAGATATTGGCAAGGAAAAGCTGTCTTGTACCTTTGCATTTTTCTCCCAAACGAAGGACACTAGAAAGAAAATTTTTAAGCCTCCTGTTAGGCCATCATCTACACGGCATAGCCCTGAATTTTCCAATGCGCAGCTCTTTGCAAAAGAGAGATATTGGCAAGGAAAAGCTGTCTTGTACCTTTGCATTTTTCTCCCAAACGAAGGACACTAGAAAGAAAATTTTAAAGCCTCCTGTTAGGCCATCATCTACACGACATAGCCCTGAATTTTCCAATGCGCAGCTCTTTGCAAAAGAGAGATATTGGCAAGGAAAAGCTGTCTTGTACCTTTGCATTTTTCTCCCAAACGAAGGACACTAGAATTAAAATTTTAAAGCCTCCTGTTAGGCCATCATCTACACGACATAGCCCTGAATTTTCCAATGCGTAGCTCTTTGCAAAAGAGAGATATTGGCAAGGAAAAGCTG
Organism: Pseudophryne corroboree; assembly: GCF_028390025.1. Taxonomy (NCBI): domain Eukaryota; kingdom Metazoa; phylum Chordata; class Amphibia; order Anura; family Myobatrachidae; genus Pseudophryne; species Pseudophryne corroboree. The sequence goes on from NW_026969346.1 coordinate 10,295, forward strand.
TCTTGTACCTTTGCATTTTTCTCCCAAACGAAGGACACTAGAATTAAAATTTTAAAGCCTCCTGTTAGGCCATCATCTACACGACATAGCCCTGAATTTTCCAATGCGCAGCTCTTTGCAAAAGAGAGATATTGGCAAGGAAAAGCTGTCTTGTACCTTTGCATTTTTCTCCCAAACGAAGGTCACTAGAAAGAAAATTTTAAAGCCTCCTGTTAGGCCATCATCTACACGACATAGCCCTGAATTTTCCAATGCGTAGCTCTTTGCAAAAGAGAGATATTGGCAAGGAAAAGCTGTCTTGTACCTTTGCATTTTTCTCCCAAACGAAGGACACTAGAATTAAAATTTTAAAGCCTCCTGTTAGTGCTTCATCTACACGGCATAGCCCTGAATTTTCCAATGCGTAGCTCTTTGCAATAGAGAGATATTGGCAAGGAAAAGCTGTCTTGTACCTTTGCATTTTTCTCCCAAACGAAGGACACTAGAATTAAAATTTTAAAGCCTCCTGTTAGGCCATCATCTACACGACATAGCCCTGAATTTTCCAATGCGCAGCTCTTTGCAAAAGAGAGATATTGGCAAGGAAAAGCTGTCTTGTACCTTTGCATTTTTCTCCCAAACGAAGGACACTAGAATTAAAATTTTAAAGCCTCCTGTTAGGCCATCATCTACACGACATAGCCCTGAATTTTCCAATGCGCAGCTCTTTGCAAAAGAGAGATATTGGCAAGGAAAAGCTGTCTTGTACCTTTGCATTTTTCTCCCAAACGAAGGACACTAGAATGAAAATTTTAAAGCCTCCTGTTAGGCCATCATCTACACGACATAGCCCTGAATTTTCCAATGCGCAGCTCTTTACAAAAGAGAGATATTGGCAAGGAAAAGCTGTCTTGTACCTTTGCATTTTTCTCCCAAACGAAGGACACTAGAAAGATAATTTTAAAGCCTCCTGTTAGGCCATCATCTACACGACATAGCCCTGAATTTTCCAATGCGCAGCTCTTTGCAAAAGAGAGATATTGGCAAGGAAAAGCTGTCTTGTACCTTTGCATTTTTCTCCCAAACGAAGGACACTAGAAAGAAAATTTTAAAGCCTCCTGTTAGGCCATCATCTACACGACATAGCCCTGAATTTTCCAATGCGCAGCTCTTTGCAAAAGAGAGATATTGGCAAGGAAAAGCTGTCTTGTACCTTTGCATTTTTCTCCCAAACGAAGGTCACTAGAAAGAAAATTTTAAAGCCTCCTGTTAGGCCATCATCTACACGACATAGCCCTGAATTTTCCAATGCGCAGCTCTTTGCAAAAGAGAGATATTGGCAAGGAAAAGCTGTCTTGTACCTTTGCATTTTTCTCCCAAACGAAGGACACTAGAAAGAAAATTTGAAAGCCTCCTGTTAGGCCATCATCTACACGACATAGCCCTGAATTTTCCAATGCGCAGCTCTTTGCAAAAGAGAGATATTGGCAAGGAAAAGCTGTCTTGTACCTTTGCATTTTTCTCCCAAACGAAGGACACTAGAATTAAAATTTTAAAGCCTCCTGTTAGTGCTTCATCTACACGGCATAGCCCTGAATTTTCCAATGCGTAGCTCTTTGCAATAGAGAGATATTGGCAAGGAAAAGCTGTCTTGTACCTTTGCATTTTTCTCCCAAACGAAGGACACTAGAATTAAAATTTTAAAGCCTCCTGTTAGGACATCATCTACACGACATAGCCCTGAATTTTCCAATGCGCAGCTCTTTGCAAAAGAGAGATATTGGCAAGGAAAAGCTGTCTTGTACCTTTGCATTTTTCTCCCAAACGAAGGACACTAGAATTAAAATTTTAAAGCCTCCTGTTAGGCCATCATCTACACGACATAGCCCTGAATTTTCCAATGCGCAGCTCTTTGCAAAAGAGAGATATTGGCAAGGAAAAGCTGTCTTGTACCTTTGCATTTTTCTCCCAAACGAAGGACACTAGAATTAAAATTTTAAAGCCTCCTGTTAGGCCATCATCTACACGACATAGCCCTGAATTTTCCAATGCGCAGCTCTTTGCAAAAGATAGATATTGGCAAGGAAAAGCTGTCTTGTACCTTTGCATTTTTCTCCCAAACGAAGGACACTAGAAAGATAATTTTAAAGCCTCCTGTTAGGCCATCATCTACACGACATAGCCCTGAATTTTCCAATGCGCAGCTCTTTGCAAAAGAGAGATATTGGCAAGGAAAAGCTGTCTTGTACCTTTGCATTTTTCTCCCAAACGAAGGACACTAGAAAGAAAATTTTAAAGCCTCCTGTTAGGCCATCATCTACACGACATAGCCCTGAATTTTCCAATGCGCAGCTCTTTGCAAAAGAGAGATATTGGCAAGGAAAAGCTGTCTTGTACCTTTGCATTTTTCTCCCAAACGAAGGTCACTAGAAAGAAAATTTTAAAGCCTCCTGTTAGGCCATCATCTACACGACATAGCCCTGAATTTTCCAATGCGCAGCTCTTTGCAAAAGAGAGATATTGGCAAGGAAAAGCTGTCTTGTACCTTTGCATTTTTCTCCCAAACGAAGGACACTAGAATTAAAATTTTAAAGCCTCCTGTTAGGCCATCATCTACACGACATAGCCCTGAATTTTCCAATGCGCAGCTCTTTGCAAAAGAGAGATATTGGCAAGGAAAAGCTGTCTTGTACCTTTGCATTTTTCTCCCAAACGAAGGACACTAGAATTAAAATTTTAAAGCCTCCTGTTAGGCCATCATCTACACGACATAGCCCTGAATTTTCCAATGCGCAGCTCTTTGCAAAAGAGAGATATTGGCAAGGAAAAGCTGTCTTGTACCTTTGCATTTTTCTCCCAAACGAAGGACACTAGAAAGATAATTTTAAAGCCTCCTGTTAGGCCATCATCTACACGACATAGCCCTGAATTTTCCAATGCGCAGCTCTTTGCAAAAGAGAGATATTGGCAAGGAAAAGCTGTCTTGTACCTTTGCATTTTTCTCCCAAACGAAGGACACTAGAATTAAAATTTTAAAGCCTCCTGTTAGGCAATCATCTACACGACATAGCCCTGAATTTTCCAATGCGCAGCTCTTTGCAAAAGAGAGATATTGGCAAGGAAAAGCTGTCTTGTACCTTTGCATTTTTCTCCCAAACGAAGGACACTAGAATTAAAATTTTAAAGCCTCCTGTTAGGCCATCATCTACACGACATAGCCCTGAATTTTCCAATGCGCAGCTCTTTGCAAAAGAGATATATTGGCAAGGAAAAGCTGTCTTGTACCTTTGCATTTTTCTCCCAAACGAAGGACACTAGAATTAAAATTTTAAAGCCTCCTGTTAGGCCATCATCTACACGACATAGCCCTGAATTTTCCAATGCGCAGCTCTTTGCAAAAGAGAGATATTGGCAAGGAAAAGCTGTCTTGTACCTTTGCATTTTTCTCCCAAACGAAGGACACTAGAATTAAAATTTTAAAGCCTCCTGTTAGGCCATCATCTACACGACATAGCCCTGAATTTTCCAATGCGCAGCTCTTTGCAAAAGAGAGATATTGGCAAGGAAAAGCTGTCTTGTACCTTTGCATTTTTCTCCCAAACGAAGGACACTAGAAAGATAATTTTAAAGCCTCCTGTTAGGCCATCATCTACACGACATAGCCCTGAATTTTCCAATGCGCAGCTCTTTGCAAAAGAGAGATATTGGCAAGGAAAAGCTGTCTTGTACCTTTGCATTTTTCTCCCAAACGAAGGACACTAGAATTAAAATTTTAAAGCCTCCAGTTAGGCAATCATCTACACGACATAGCCCTGAATTTTCCAATGCGCAGCTCTTTGCAAAAGAGAGATATTGGCAAGGAAAACCTGTCTTGTACCTTTGCATTTTTCTCCCAAACGAAGGACACTAGAAAGAAAATTTTAAAGCCTCCTGTTAGGCCATCATCTACACGACATAGCCCTGAATTTTCCAATGCGCAGCTCTTTGCAAAAGAGAGATATTGGCAAGGAAAAGCTGTCTTGTACCATTGCATTTTTCACCCAAACGAAGGACACTAGAAAGAAAATTTTAAAGCCTCCTGTTAGACCATCATCTACACGGCATAGCTATGAATTTTCCAATGCGCAGCTCTTTGCAAAAGAGAGATATTGGCAAGGAAAAGCTGTCTTGTACCATTGCATTTTTCTCCCAAACGAAGGACACTAGAAAGAAAATTTTAAAGCCTCCTGTTAGGCCATCATCTACACGACATAGCCCTGAATTTTCCAATGCGCAGCTCTTTGCAAAAGAGAGATATTGGCAAGGAAAAGCTGTCTTGTACCTTTGCATTTTTCTCCCAAACGAAGGTCACTAGAAAGAAAATTTTAAAGCCTCCTGTTAGGCCATCATCTACACGACATAGCCCTGAATTTTCCAATGCGCAGCTCTTTGCAAAAGAGAGATATTGGCAAGGAAAAGCTGTCTTGTACCTTTGCATTTTTCTCCCAAACGAAGGTCACTAGAAAGAAAATTTTAAAGCCTCCTGTTAGGCCATCATCTACACGACATAGCCCTGAATTTTCCAATGCGTAGCTCTTTGCAAAAGAGAGATATTGGCAAGGAAAAGCTGTCTTGTACCTTTGCATTTTTCTCCCAAACGAAGGACACTAGAAAGAAAATTTTAAAGCCTCCTGTTAGGCCATCATCTACACGACATAGCCCTGAATTTTCCAATGCGCAGCTCTTTGCAAAAGAGAGATATTGGCAAGGAAAAGCTGTCGTGTACCTTTGCATTTTTCTCCCAAACGAAGGACACTAGAATTAAAATTTTAAAGCCTCCTGTTAGTGCTTTATCTACAAGGCATAGCCCTGAATTTTCCAATGCGTAGCTCTTTGCAATAGAGAGATATTGGCAAGGAAAATCTGTCTTGTACCTTTGCATTTTTCTCCCAAACGAAGGACACTAGAATTAAAATTTTAAAGCCTCCTGTTAGGCCATCATCTACACGACATAGCCCTGAATTTTCCAATGCGCAGCTCTTTGCAAAAGAGAGATATTGGCAAGGAAAAGCTGTCTTGTACCTTTGCATTTTTCTCCCAAACGAAGGACACTAGAATTAAAATTTTAAAGCCTCCTGTTAGGCCATCATCTACACGACATAGCCCTGAATTTTCCAATGCGCAGCTCTTTGCAAAAGAGAGATATTGGCAAGGAAAAGCTGTCTTGTACCTTTGCATTTTTCTCCCAAACGAAGGACACTAGAATTAAAATTTTAAAGCCTCCTGTTAGGCCATCATCTACACGACATAGCCCTGAATTTTCCAATGCGCAGCTCTTTGCAAAAGAGAGATATTGGCAAGGAAAAGCTGTCTTGTACCTTTGCATTTTTCTCCCAAACGAAGGACACTAGAAAGATAATTTTAAAGCCTCCTGTTAGGCCATCATCTACACGACATAGCCCTGAATTTTCCAATGCGCAGCTCTTTGCAAAAGAGAGATATTGGCAAGGAAAAGCTGTCTTGTACCTTTGCATTTTTCTCCCAAACGAAGGACACTAGAATTAAAATTTTAAAGCCTCCAGTTAGGCAATCATCTACACGACATAGCCCTGAATTTTCCAATGCGCAGCTCTTTGCAAAAGAGAGATATTGGCAAGGAAAACCTGTCTTGTACCTTTGCATTTTTCTCCCAAACGAAGGACACTAGAAAGAAAATTTTAAAGCCTCCTGTTAGGCCATCATCTACACGACATAGCCCTGAATTTTCCAATGCGCAGCTCTTTGCAAAAGAGAGATATTGGCAAGGAAAAGCTGTCTTGTACCATTGCATTTTTCACCCAAACGAAGGACACTAGAAAGAAAATTTTAAAGCCTCCTGTTAGACCATCATCTACACGGCATAGCTATGAATTTTCCAATGCGCAGCTCTTTGCAAAAGAGAGATATTGGCAAGGAAAAGCTGTCTTGTACCATTGCATTTTTCTCCCAAACGAAGGACACTAGAAAGAAAATTTTAAAGCCTCCTGTTAGGCCATCATCTACACGACATAGCCCTGAATTTTCCAATGCGCAGCTCTTTGCAAAAGAGAGATATTGGCAAGGAAAAGCTGTCTTGTACCTTTGCATTTTTCTCCCAAACGAAGGTCACTAGAAAGAAAATTTTAAAGCCTCCTGTTAGGCCATCATCTACACGACATAGCCCTGAATTTTCCAATGCGCAGCTCTTTGCAAAAGAGAGATATTGGCAAGGAAAAGCTGTCTTGTACCTTTGCATTTTTCTCCCAAACGAAGGTCACTAGAAAGAAAATTTTAAAGCCTCCTGTTAGGCCATCATCTACACGACATAGCCCTGAATTTTCCAATGCGTAGCTCTTTGCAAAAGAGAGATATTGGCAAGGAAAAGCTGTCTTGTACCTTTGCATTTTTCTCCCAAACGAAGGACACTAGAAAGAAAATTTTAAAGCCTCCTGTTAGGCCATCATCTACACGACATAGCCCTGAATTTTCCAATGCGCAGCTCTTTGCAAAAGAGAGATATTGGCAAGGAAAAGCTGTCGTGTACCTTTGCATTTTTCTCCCAAACGAAGGACACTAGAATTAAAATTTTAAAGCCTCCTGTTAGTGCTTTATCTACAAGGCATAGCCCTGAATTTTCCAATGCGTAGCTCTTTGCAATAGAGAGATATTGGCAAGGAAAATCTGTCTTGTACCTTTGCATTTTTCTCCCAAACGAAGGACACTAGAATTAAAATTTTAAAGCCTCCTGTTAGGCCATCATCTACACGACATAGCCCTGAATTTTCCAATGCGCAGCTCTTTGCAAAAGAGAGATATTGGCAAGGAAAAGCTGTCTTGTACCTTTGCATTTTTCTCCCAAACGAAGGACACTAGAATTAAAATTTTAAAGCCTCCTGTTAGGCCATCATCTACACGACATAGCCCTGAATTTTCCAATGCGCAGCTCTTTGCAAAAGAGAGATATTGGCAAGGAAAAGCTGTCTTGTACCTTTGCATTTTTCTCCCAAACGAAGGACACTAGAATTAAAATTTTAAAGCCTCCTGTTAGGCCATCATCTACACGACATAGCCCTGAATTTTCCAATGCGCAGCTCTTTGCAAAAGAGAGATATTGGCAAGGAAAAGCTGTCTTGTACCTTTGCATTTTTCTCCCAAACGAAGGACACTAGAATTAAAATTTTAAAGCCTCCTGTTAGGCCATCATCTACACGACATAGCCCTGAATTTTCCAATGCGCAGCTCTTTGCAAAAGAGAGATATTGGCAAGGAAAAGCTGTCTTGTACCTTTGCATTTTTCTCCCAAACGAAGGACACTAGAAAGATAATTTTAAAGCCTCCTGTTAGGCCATCATCTACACGACATAGCCCTGAATTTTCCAATGCGCAGCTCTTTGCAAAAGAGAGATATTGGCAAGGAAAAGCTGTCTTGTACCTTTGCATTTTTCTCCCAAACGAAGGACACTAGAAAGAAAATTTTAAAGCCTCCTGTTAGGCCATCATCTACACGACATAGCCCTGAATTTTCCAATGCGTAGCTCTTTGCAAAAGAGAGATATTGGCAAGGAAAAGCTGTCTTGTACCTTTGCATTTTTCTCCCAAACGAAGGACACTAGAATTAAAATTTTAAAGCCTCCTGTTAGTGCTTCATCTACACGGCATAGCCCTGAATTTTCCAATGCGTAGCTCTTTGCAATAGAGAGATATTGGCAAGGAAAAGCTGTCTTGTACCTTTGCATTTTTCTCCCAAACGAAGGACACTAGAATTAAAATTTTAAAGCCTCCTGTTAGGCCATCATCTACACGACATAGCCCTGAATTTTCCAATGCGCAGCTCTTTGCAAAAGAGAGATATTGGCAAGGAAAAGCTGTCTTGTACCTTTGCATTTTTCTCCCAAACGAAGGACACTAGAATTAAAATTTTAAAGCCTCCTGTTAGGCCATCATCTACACGACATAGCCCTGAATTTTCCAATGCGCAGCTCTTTGCAAAAGAGAGATATTGGCAAGGAAAAGCTGTCTTGTACCTTTGCATTTTTCTCCCAAACGAAGGACACTAGAATTAAAATTTTAAAGCCTCCTGTTAGGCCATCATCTACACGACATAGCCCTGAATTTTCCAATGCGCAGCTCTTTGCAAAAGAGAGATATTGGCAAGGAAAAGCTGTCTTGTACCTTTGCATTTTTCTCCCAAACGAAGGACACTAGAAAGATAATTTTAAAGCCTCCTGTTAGGCCATCATCTACACGACATAGCCCTGAATTTTCCAATGCGCAGCTCTTTGCAAAAGAGAGATATTGGCAAGGAAAAGCTGTCTTGTACCTTTGCATTTTTCTCCCAAACGAAGGACACTAGAAAGAAAATTTTAAAGCCTCCTGTTAGGCCATCATCTACACGACATAGCCCTGAATTTTCCAATGCGCAGCTCTTTGCAAAAGAGAGATATTGGCAAGGAAAAGCTGTCTTGTACCTTTGCATTTTTCTCCCAAACGAAGGTCACTAGAAAGAAAATTTTAAAGCCTCCTGTTAGGCCATCATCTACACGACATAGCCCTGAATTTTCCAATGCGCAGCTCTTTGCAAAAGAGAGATATTGGCAAGGAAAAGCTGTCTTGTACCTTTGCATTTTTCTCCCAAACGAAGGACACTAGAAAGATAATTTTAAAGCCTCCTGTTAGGCCATCATCTACACGACATAGCCCTGAATTTTCCAATGCGCAGCTCTTTGCAAAAGAGAGATATTGGCAAGGAAAAGCTGTCTTGTACCTTTGCATTTTTCTCCCAAACGAAGGACACTAGAAAGAAAATTTTAAAGCCTCCTGTTAGGCCATCATCTACACGACATAGCCCTGAATTTTCCAATGCGCAGCTCTTTGCAAAAGAGAGATATTGGCAAGGAAAAGCTGTCTTGTACCTTTGCATTTTTCTCCCAAACGAAGGTCACTAGAAAGAAAATTTTAAAGCCTCCTGTTAGGCCATCATCTACACGACATAGCCCTGAATTTTCCAATGCGCAGCTCTTTGCAAAAGAGAGATATTGGCAAGGAAAAGCTGTCTTGTACCTTTGCATTTTTCTCCCAAACGAAGGACACTAGAAAGAAAATTTGAAAGCCTCCTGTTAGGCCATCATCTACACGACATAGCCCTGAATTTTCCAATGCGCAGCTCTTTGCAAAAGAGAGATATTGGCAAGGAAAAGCTGTCTTGTACCTTTGCATTTTTCTCCCAAACGAAGGACACTAGAATTAAAATTTTAAAGCCTCCTGTTAGTGCTTCATCTACACGGCATAGCCCTGAATTTTCCAATGCGTAGCTCTTTGCAATAGAGAGATATTGGCAAGGAAAAGCTGTCTTGTACCTTTGCATTTTTCTCCCAAACGAAGGACACTAGAATTAAAATTTTAAAGCCTCCTGTTAGGACATCATCTACACGACATAGCCCTGAATTTTCCAATGCGCAGCTCTTTGCAAAAGAGAGATATTGGCAAGGAAAAGCTGTCTTGTACCTTTGCATTTTTCTCCCAAACGAAGGACACTAGAATTAAAATTTTAAAGCCTCCTGTTAGGCCATCATCTACACGACATAGCCCTGAATTTTCCAATGCGCAGCTCTTTGCAAAAGAGAGATATTGGCAAGGAAAAGCTGTCTTGTACCTTTGCATTTTTCTCCCAAACGAAGGACACTAGAATTAAAATTTTAAAGCCTCCTGTTAGGCCATCATCTACACGACATAGCCCTGAATTTTCCAATGCGCAGCTCTTTGCAAAAGATAGATATTGGCAAGGAAAAGCTGTCTTGTACCTTTGCATTTTTCTCCCAAACGAAGGACACTAGAAAGATAATTTTAAAGCCTCCTGTTAGGCCATCATCTACACGACATAGCCCTGAATTTTCCAATGCGCAGCTCTTTGCAAAAGAGAGATATTGGCAAGGAAAAGCTGTCTTGTACCTTTGCATTTTTCTCCCAAACGAAGGACACTAGAAAGAAAATTTTAAAGCCTCCTGTTAGGCCATCATCTACACGACATAGCCCTGAATTTTCCAATGCGCAGCTCTTTGCAAAAGAGAGATATTGGCAAGGAAAAGCTGTCTTGTACCTTTGCATTTTTCTCCCAAACGAAGGTCACTAGAAAGAAAATTTTAAAGCCTCCTGTTAGGCCATCATCTACACGACATAGCCCTGAATTTTCCAACGCGCAGCTCTTTGCAAAAGAGAGATATTGGCAAGGAAAAGCTGTCTTGTACCTTTGCATTTTTCTCCCAAACGAAGGACACTAGAATTAAAATTTTAAAGCCTCCTGTTAGGCCATCATCTACACGACATAGCCCTGAATTTTCCAATGCGCAGCTCTTTGCAAAAGAGAGATATTGGCAAGGAAAAGCTGTCTTGTACCTTTGCATTTTTCTCCCAAACGAAGGACACTAGAATTAAAATTTTAAAGCCTCCTGTTAGGCCATCATCTACACGACATAGCCCTGAATTTTCCAATGCGCAGCTCTTTGCAAAAGAGAGATATTGGCAAGGAAAAGCTGTCTTGTACCTTTGCATTTTTCTCCCAAACGAAGGACACTAGAAAGATAATTTTAAAGCCTCCTGTTAGGCCATCATCTACACGACATAGCCCTGAATTTTCCAATGCGCAGCTCTTTGCAAAAGAGAGATATTGGCAAGGAAAAGCTGTCTTGTACCTTTGCATTTTTCTCCCAAACGAAGGACACTAGAATTAAAATTTTAAAGCCTCCTGTTAGGCAATCATCTACACGACATAGCCCTGAATTTTCCAATGCGCAGCTCTTTGCAAAAGAGAGATATTGGCAAGGAAAAGCTGTCTTGTACCTTTGCATTTTTCTCCCAAACGAAGGACACTAGAATTAAAATTTTAAAGCCTCCTGTTAGGCCATCATCTACACGACATAGCCCTGAATTTTCCAATGCGCAGCTCTTTGCAAAAGAGAGATATTGGCAAGGAAAAGCTGTCTTGTACCTTTGCATTTTTCTCCCAAACGAAGGACACTAGAATTAAAATTTTAAAGCCTCCTGTTAGGCCATCATCTACACGACATAGCCCTGAATTTTCCAATGCGCAGCTCTTTGCAAAAGAGAGATATTGGCAAGGAAAAGCTGTCTTGTACCTTTGCATTTTTCTCCCAAACGAAGGACACTAGAATTAAAATTTTAAAGCCTCCTGTTAGGCCATCATCTACACGACATAGCCCTGAATTTTCCAATGCGCAGCTCTTTGCAAAAGAGAGATATTGGCAAGGAAAAGCTGTCTTGTACCTTTGCATTTTTCTCCCAAACGAAGGACACTAGAAAGATAATTTTAAAGCCTCCTGTTAGGCCATCATCTACACGACATAGCCCTGAATTTTCCAATGCGCAGCTCTTTGCAAAAGAGAGATATTGGCAAGGAAAAGCTGTCTTGTACCTTTGCATTTTTCTCCCAAACGAAGGACACTAGAATTAAAATTTTAAAGCCTCCTGTTAGGCAATCATCTACACGACATAGCCCTGAATTTTCCAATGCGCAGCTCTTTGCAAAAGAGAGATATTGGCAAGGAAAACCTGTCTTGTACCTTTGCATTTTTCTCCCAAACGAAGGACACTAGAAAGAAAATTTTAAAGCCTCCTGTTAGGCCATCATCTACACGACATAGCCCTGAATTTTCCAATGCGCAGCTCTTTGCAAAAGAGAGATATTGGCAAGGAAAAGCTGTCTTGTACCATTGCATTTTTCACCCAAACGAAGGACACTAGAAAGAAAATTTTAAAGCCTCCTGTTAGACCATCATCTACACGGCATAGCTATGAATTTTCCAATGCGCAGCTCTTTGCAAAAGAGAGATATTGGCAAGGAAAAGCTGTCTTGTACCATTGCATTTTTCTCCCAAACGAAGGACACTAGAAAGAAAATTTTAAAGCCTCCTGTTAGGCCATCATCTACACGACATAGCCCTGAATTTTCCAATGCGCAGCTCTTTGCAAAAGAGAGATATTGGCAAGGAAAAGCTGTCTTGTACCTTTGCATTTTTCTCCCAAACGAAGGTCACTAGAAAGAAAATTTTAAAGCCTCCTGTTAGGCCATCATCTACACGACATAGCCCTGAATTTTCCAATGCGCAGCTCTTTGCAAAAGAGAGATATTGGCAAGGAAAAGCTGTCTTGTACCTTTGCATTTTTCTCCCAAACGAAGGACACTAGAATTAAAATTTTAAAGCCTCCTGTTAGGCCATCATCTACACGACATAGCCCTGAATTTTCCAATGCGCAGCTCTTTGCAAAAGAGAGATATTGGCAAGGAAAAGCTGTCTTGTACCTTTGCATTTTTCTCCCAAACGAAGGACACTAGAATTAAAATTTTAAAGCCTCCTGTTAGGCCATCATCTACACGACATAGCCCTGAATTTTCCAATGCGCAGCTCTTTGCAAAAGAGAGATATTGGCAAGGAAAAGCTGTCTTGTACCTTTGCATTTTTCTCCCAAACGAAGGACACTAGAAAGATAATTTTAAAGCCTCCTGTTAGGCCATCATCTACACGACATAGCCCTGAATTTTCCAATGCGCAGCTCTTTGCAAAAGAGAGATATTGGCAAGGAAAAGCTGTCTTGTACCTTTGCATTTTTCTCCCAAACGAAGGACACTAGAAAGAAAATTTTAAAGCCTCCTGTTAGGCCATCATCTACACGACATAGCCCTGAATTTTCCAATGCGTAGCTCTTTGCAAAAGAGAGATATTGGCAAGGAAAAGCTGTCTTGTACCTTTGCATTTTTCTCCCAAACGAAGGACACTAGAATTAAAATTTTAAAGCCTCCTGTTAGTGCTTCATCTACACGGCATAGCCCTGAATTTTCCAATGCGTAGCTCTTTGCAATAGAGAGATATTGGCAAGGAAAAGCTGTCTTGTACCTTTGCATTTTTCTCCCAAACGAAGGACACTAGAATTAAAATTTTAAAGCCTCCTGTTAGGCCATCATCTACACGACATAGCCCTGAATTTTCCAATGCGCAGCTCTTTGCAAAAGAGAGATATTGGCAAGGAAAAGCTGTCTTGTACCTTTGCATTTTTCTCCCAAACGAAGGACACTAGAATTAAAATTTTAAAGCCTCCTGTTAGGCCATCATCTACACGACATAGCCCTGAATTTTCCAATGCGCAGCTCTTTGCAAAAGAGAGATATTGGCAAGGAAAAGCTGTCTTGTACCTTTGCATTTTTCTCCCAAACGAAGGACACTAGAATTAAAATTTTAAAGCCTCCTGTTAGGCCATCATCTACACGACATAGCCCTGAATTTTCCAATGCGCAGCTCTTTGCAAAAGAGAGATATTGGCAAGGAAAAGCTGTCTTGTACCTTTGCATTTTTCTCCCAAACGAAGGACACTAGAAAGATAATTTTAAAGCCTCCTGTTAGGCCATCATCTACACGACATAGCCCTGAATTTTCCAATGCGCAGCTCTTTGCAAAAGAGAGATATTGGCAAGGAAAAGCTGTCTTGTACCTTTGCATTTTTCTCCCAAACGAAGGACACTAGAAAGAAAATTTTAAAGCCTCCTGTTAGGCCATCATCTACACGACATAGCCCTGAATTTTCCAATGCGCAGCTCTTTGCAAAAGAGAGATATTGGCAAGGAAAAGCTGTCTTGTACCTTTGCATTTTTCTCCCAAACGAAGGACACTAGAATTAAAATTTTAAAGCCTCCTGTTAGGCCATCATCTACACGACATAGCCCTGAATTTTCCAATGCGCAGCTCTTTGCAAAAGAGAGATATTGGCAAGGAAAAGCTGTCTTGTACCTTTGCATTTTTCTCCCAAACGAAGGACACTAGAATTAAAATTTTAAAGCCTCCTGTTAGGCCATCATCTACACGACATAGCCCTGAATTTTCCAATGCGCAGCTCTTTGCAAAAGAGAGATATTGGCAAGGAAAAGCTGTCTTGTACCTTTGCATTTTTCTCCCAAACGAAGGACACTAGAAAGATAATTTTAAAGCCTCCTGTTAGGCCATCATCTACACGACATAGCCCTGAATTTTCCAATGCGCAGCTCTTTGCAAAAGAGAGATATTGGCAAGGAAAAGCTGTCTTGTACCTTTGCATTTTTCTCCCAAACGAAGGACACTAGAATTAAAATTTTAAAGCCTCCTGTTAGGCAATCATCTACACGACATAGCCCTGAATTTTCCAATGCGCAGCTCTTTGCAAAAGAGAGATATTGGCAAGGAAAACCTGTCTTGTACCTTTGCATTTTTCTCCCAAACGAAGGACACTAGAAAGAAAATTTTAAAGCCTCCTGTTAGGCCATCATCTACACGACATAGCCCTGAATTTTCCAATGCGCAGCTCTTTGCAAAAGAGAGATATTGGCAAGGAAAAGCTGTCTTGTACCATTGCATTTTTCACCCAAACGAAGGACACTAGAAAGAAAATTTTAAAGCCTCCTGTTAGACCATCATCTACACGGCATAGCTATGAATTTTCCAATGCGCAGCTCTTTGCAAAAGAGAGATATTGGCAAGGAAAAGCTGTCTTGTACCATTGCATTTTTCTCCCAAACGAAGGACACTAGAAAGAAAATTTTAAAGCCTCCTGTTAGGCCATCATCTACACGACATAGCCCTGAATTTTCCAATGCGCAGCTCTTTGCAAAAGAGAGATATTGGCAAGGAAAAGCTGTCTTGTACCTTTGCATTTTTCTCCCAAACGAAGGTCACTAGAAAGAAAATTTTAAAGCCTCCTGTTAGGCCATCATCTACACGACATAGCCCTGAATTTTCCAATGCGCAGCTCTTTGCAAAAGAGAGATATTGGCAAGGAAAAGCTGTCTTGTACCTTTGCATTTTTCTCCCAAACGAAGGACACTAGAATTAAAATTTTAAAGCCTCCTGTTAGGCCATCATCTACACGACATAGCCCTGAATTTTCCAATGCGCAGCTCTTTGCAAAAGAGAGATATTGGCAAGGAAAAGCTGTCTTGTACCTTTGCATTTTTCTCCCAAACGAAGGACACTAGAATTAAAATTTTAAAGCCTCCTGTTAGGCCATCATCTACACGACATAGCCCTGAATTTTCCAATGCGCAGCTCTTTGCAAAAGAGAGATATTGGCAAGGAAAAGCTGTCTTGTACCTTTGCATTTTTCTCCCAAACGAAGGACACTAGAAAGATAATTTTAAAGCCTCCTGTTAGGCCATCATCTACACGACATAGCCCTGAATTTTCCAATGCGCAGCTCTTTGCAAAAGAGAGATATTGGCAAGGAAAAGCTGTCTTGTACCTTTGCATTTTTCTCCCAAACGAAGGACACTAGAAAGAAAATTTTAAAGCCTCCTGTTAGGCCATCATCTACACGACATAGCCCTGAATTTTCCAATGCGTAGCTCTTTGCAAAAGAGAGATATTGGCAAGGAAAAGCTGTCTTGTACCTTTGCATTTTTCTCCCAAACGAAGGACACTAGAATTAAAATTTTAAAGCCTCCTGTTAGTGCTTCATCTACACGGCATAGCCCTGAATTTTCCAATGCGTAGCTCTTTGCAATAGAGAGATATTGGCAAGGAAAAGCTGTCTTGTAACTTTGCATTTTTCTCCCAAACGAAGGACACTAGAATTAAAATTTTAAAGCCTCCTGTTAGGCCATCATCTACACGACATAGCCCTGAATTTTCCAATGCGCAGCTCTTTGCAAAAGAGAGATATTGGCAAGGAAAAGCTGTCTTGTACCTTTGCATTTTTCTCCCAAACGAAGGACACTAGAATTAAAATTTTAAAGCCTCCTGTTAGGCCATCATCTACACGACATAGCCCTGAATTTTCCAATGCGCAGCTCTTTGCAAAAGAGAGATATTGGCAAGGAAAAGCTGTCTTGTACCTTTGCATTTTTCTCCCAAACGAAGGACACTAGAATTAAAATTTTAAAGCCTCCTGTTAGGCCATCATCTACACGACATAGCCCTGAATTTTCCAATGCGCAGCTCTTTGCAAAAGAGAGATATTGGCAAGGAAAAGCTGTCTTGTACCTTTGCATTTTTCTCCCAAACGAAGGACACTAGAAAGATAATTTTAAAGCCTCCTGTTAGGCCATCATCTACACGACATAGCCCTGAATTTTCCAATGCGCAGCTCTTTGCAAAAGAGAGATATTGGCAAGGAAAAGCTGTCTTGTACCTTTGCATTTTTCTCCCAAACGAAGGACACTAGAAAGAAAATTTTAAAGCCTCCTGTTAGGCCATCATCTACACGACATAGCCCTGAATTTTCCAATGCGCAGCTCTTTGCAAAAGAGAGATATTGGCAAGGAAAAGCTGTCTTGTACCTTTGCATTTTTCTCCCAAACGAAGGTCACTAGAAAGAAAATTTTAAAGCCTCCTGTTAGGCCATCATCTACACGACATAGCCCTGAATTTTCCAATGCGCAGCTCTTTGCAAAAGAGAGATATTGGCAAGGAAAAGCTGTCTTGTACCTTTGCATTTTTCTCCCAAACGAAGGACACTAGAATTAAAATTTTAAAGCCTCCTGTTAGGCCATCATCTACACGACATAGCCCTGAATTTTCCAATGCGCAGCTCTTTGCAAAAGAGAGATATTGGCAAGGAAAAGCTGTCTTGTACCTTTGCATTTTTCTCCCAAACGAAGGACACTAGAATTAAAATTTTAAAGCCTCCTGTTAGGCCATCATCTACACGACATAGCCCTGAATTTTCCAATGCGCAGCTCTTTACAAAAGAGAGATATTGGCAAGGAAAAGCTGTCTTGTACCTTTGCATTTTTCTCCCAAACGAAGGACACTAGAAAGATAATTTTAAAGCCTCCTGTTAGGCCATCATCTACACGACATAGCCCTGAATTTTCCAATGCGCAGCTCTTTGCAAAAGAGAGATATTGGCAAGGAAAAGCTGTCTTGTACCTTTGCATTTTTCTCCCAAACGAAGGACACTAGAAAGAAAATTTTAAAGCCTCCTGTTAGGCCATCATCTACACGACATAGCCCTGAATTTTCCAATGCGCAGCTCTTTGCAAAAGAGAGATATTGGCAAGGAAAAGCTGTCTTGTACCTTTGCATTTTTCTCCCAAACGAAGGTCACTAGAAAGAAAATTTTAAAGCCTCCTGTTAGGCCATCATCTACACGACATAGCCCTGAATTTTCCAATGCGCAGCTCTTTGCAAAAGAGAGATATTGGCAAGGAAAAGCTGTCTTGTACCTTTGCATTTTTCTCCCAAACGAAGGACACTAGAAAGAAAATTTGAAAGCCTCCTGTTAGGCCATCATCTACACGACATAGCCCTGAATTTTCCAATGCGCAGCTCTTTGCAAAAGAGAGATATTGGCAAGGAAAAGCTGTCTTGTACCTTTGCATTTTTCTCCCAAACGAAGGACACTAGAATTAAAATTTTAAAGCCTCCTGTTAGTGCTTCATCTACACGGCATAGCCCTGAATTTTCCAATGCGTAGCTCTTTGCAATAGAGAGATATTGGCAAGGAAAAGCTGTCTTGTACCTTTGCATTTTTCTCCCAAACGAAGGACACTAGAATTAAAATTTTAAAGCCTCCTGTTAGGACATCATCTACACGACATAGCCCTGAATTTTCCAATGCGCAGCTCTTTGCAAAAGAGAGATATTGGCAAGGAAAAGCTGTCTTGTACCTTTGCATTTTTCTCCCAAACGAAGGACACTAGAATTAAAATTTTAAAGCCTCCTGTTAGGCCATCATCTACACGACATAGCCCTGAATTTTCCAATGCGCAGCTCTTTGCAAAAGAGAGATATTGGCAAGGAAAAGCTGTCTTGTACCTTTGCATTTTTCTCCCAAACGAAGGACACTAGAATTAAAATTTTAAAGCCTCCTGTTAGGCCATCATCTACACGACATAGCCCTGAATTTTCCAATGCGCAGCTCTTTGCAAAAGATAGATATTGGCAAGGAAAAGCTGTCTTGTACCTTTGCATTTTTCTCCCAAACGAAGGACACTAGAAAGATAATTTTAAAGCCTCCTGTTAGGCCATCATCTACACGACATAGCCCTGAATTTTCCAATGCGCAGCTCTTTGCAAAAGAGAGATATTGGCAAGGAAAAGCTGTCTTGTACCTTTGCATTTTTCTCCCAAACGAAGGACACTAGAAAGAAAATTTTAAAGCCTCCTGTTAGGCCATCATCTACACGACATAGCCCTGAATTTTCCAATGCGCAGCTCTTTGCAAAAGAGAGATATTGGCAAGGAAAAGCTGTCTTGTACCTTTGCATTTTTCTCCCAAACGAAGGTCACTAGAAAGAAAATTTTAAAGCCTCCTGTTAGGCCATCATCTACACGACATAGCCCTGAATTTTCCAACGCGCAGCTCTTTGCAAAAGAGAGATATTGGCAAGGAAAAGCTGTCTTGTACCTTTGCATTTTTCTCCCAAACGAAGGACAGTAGAATTAAAATTTTAAAGCCTCCTGTTAGGCCATCATCTACACGACATAGCCCTGAATTTTCCAATGCGCAGCTCTTTGCAAAAGAGAGATATTGGCAAGGAAAAGCTGTCTTGTACCTTTGCATTTTTCTCCCAAACGAAGGACACTAGAATTAAAATTTTAAAGCCTCCTGTTAGGCCATCATCTACACGACATAGCCCTGAATTTTCCAATGCGCAGCTCTTTGCAAAAGAGAGATATTGGCAAGGAAAAGCTGTCTTGTACCTTTGCATTTTTCTCCCAAACGAAGGACACTAGAAAGATAATTTTAAAGCCTCCTGTTAGGCCATCATCTACACGACATAGCCCTGAATTTTCCAATGCGCAGCTCTTTGCAAAAGAGAGATATTGGCAAGGAAAAGCTGTCTTGTACCTTTGCATTTTTCTCCCAAACGAAGGACACTAGAATTAAAATTTTAAAGCCTCCTGTTAGGCAATCATCTACACGACATAGCCCTGAATTTTCCAATGCGCAGCTCTTTGCAAAAGAGAGATATTGGCAAGGAAAAGCTGTCTTGTACCTTTGCATTTTTCTCCCAAACGAAGGACACTAGAATTAAAATTTTAAAGCCTCCTGTTAGGCCATCATCTACACGACATAGCCCTGAATTTTCCAATGCGCAGCTCTTTGCAAAAGAGAGATATTGGCAAGGAAAAGCTGTCTTGTACCTTTGCATTTTTCTCCCAAACGAAGGACACTAGAATTAAAATTTTAAAGCCTCCTGTTAGGCCATCATCTACACGACATAGCCCTGAATTTTCCAATGCGCAGCTCTTTGCAAAAGAGAGATATTGGCAAGGAAAAGCTGTCTTGTACCTTTGCATTTTTCTCCCAAACGAAGGACACTAGAATTAAAATTTTAAAGCCTCCTGTTAGGCCATCATCTACACGACATAGCCCTGAATTTTCCAATGCGCAGCTCTTTGCAAAAGAGAGATATTGGCAAGGAAAAGCTGTCTTGTACCTTTGCATTTTTCTCCCAAACGAAGGACACTAGAAAGATAATTTTAAAGCCTCCTGTTAGGCCATCATCTACACGACATAGCCCTGAATTTTCCAATGCGCAGCTCTTTGCAAAAGAGAGATATTGGCAAGGAAAAGCTGTCTTGTACCTTTGCATTTTTCTCCCAAACGAAGGACACTAGAATTAAAATTTTAAAGCCTCCTGTTAGGCAATCATCTACACGACATAGCCCTGAATTTTCCAATGCGCAGCTCTTTGCAAAAGAGAGATATTGGCAAGGAAAACCTGTCTTGTACCTTTGCATTTTTCTCCCAAACGAAGGACACTAGAAAGAAAATTTTAAAGCCTCCTGTTAGGCCATCATCTACACGACATAGCCCTGAATTTTCCAATGCGCAGCTCTTTGCAAAAGAGAGATATTGGCAAGGAAAAGCTGTCTTGTACCATTGCATTTTTCACCCAAACGAAGGACACTAGAAAGAAAATTTTAAAGCCTCCTGTTAGACCATCATCTACACGGCATAGCTATGAATTTTCCAATGCGCAGCTCTTTGCAAAAGAGAGATATTGGCAAGGAAAAGCTGTCTTGTACCATTGCATTTTTCTCCCAAACGAAGGACACTAGAAAGAAAATTTTAAAGCCTCCTGTTAGGCCATCATCTACACGACATAGCCCTGAATTTTCCAATGCGCAGCTCTTTGCAAAAGAGAGATATTGGCAAGGAAAAGCTGTCTTGTACCTTTGCATTTTTCTCCCAAACGAAGGTCACTAGAAAGAAAATTTTAAAACCTCCTGTTAGGCCATCATCTACACGACATAGCCCTGAATTTTCCAATGCGCAGCTCTTTGCAAAAGAGAGATATTGGCAAGGAAAAGCTGTCTTGTACCTTTGCATTTTTCTCCCAAACGAAGGACACTAGAAAGAAAATTTTAAAGCCTCCTGTTAGGCCATCATCTACACGACATAGCCCTGAATTTTCCAATGCGCAGCTCTTTGCAAAAGAGAGATATTGGCAAGGAAAAGCTGTCGTGTACCTTTGCATTTTTCTCCCAAACGAAGGACACTAGAATTAAAATTTTAAAGCCTCCTGTTAGTGCTTTATCTACAAGGCATAGCCCTGAATTTTCCAATGCGTAGCTCTTTGCAATAGAGAGATATTGGCAAGGAAAATCTGTCTTGTACCTTTGCATTTTTCTCCCAAACGAAGGACACTAGAATTAAAATTTTAAAGCCTCCTGTTAGGCCATCATCTACACGACATAGCCCTGAATTTTCCAATGCGCAGCTCTTTGCAAAAGAGAGATATTGGCAAGGAAAAGCTGTCTTGTACCTTTGCATTTTTCTCCCAAACGAAGGACACTAGAATTAAAATTTTAAAGCCTCCTGTTAGGCCATCATCTACACGACATAGCCCTGAATTTTCCAATGCGCAGCTCTTTGCAAAAGAGAGATATTGGCAAGGAAAAGCTGTCTTGTACCTTTGCATTTTTCTCCCAAACGAAGGACACTAGAATTAAAATTTTAAAGCCTCCTGTTAGGCCATCATCTACACGACATAGCCCTGAATTTTCCAATGCGCAGCTCTTTGCAAAAGAGAGATATTGGCAAGGAAAAGCTGTCTTGTACCTTTGCATTTTTCTCCCAAACGAAGGACACTAGAATTAAAATTTTAAAGCCTCCTGTTAGGCCATCATCTACACGACATAGCCCTGAATTTTCCAATGCGCAGCTCTTTGCAAAAGAGAGATATTGGCAAGGAAAAGCTGTCTTGTACCTTTGCATTTTTCTCCCAAACGAAGGACACTAGAAAGATAATTTTAAAGCCTCCTGTTAGGCCATCATCTACACGACATAGCCCTGAATTTTCCAATGCGCAGCTCTTTGCAAAAGAGAGATATTGGCAAGGAAAAGCTGTCTTGTACCTTTGCATTTTTCTCCCAAACGAAGGACACTAGAAAGAAAATTTTAAAGCCTCCTGTTAGGCCATCATCTACACGACATAGCCCTGAATTTTCCAATGCGCAGCTCTTTGCAAAAGAGAGATATTGGCAAGGAAAAGCTGTCTCGTACCTTTGCATTTTTCTCCCAAACGAAGGTCACTAGAAAGAAAATTTTAAAGCCTCCTGTTAGGCCATCATCTACACGACATAGCCCTGAATTTTCCAATGCGCAGCTCTTTGCAAAAGAGAGATATTGGCAAGGAAAAGCTGTCTTGTACCTTTGCATTTTTCTCCCAAACGAAGGACACTAGAATTAAAATTTTAAAGCCTCCTGTTAGGCCATCATCTACACGACATAGCCCTGAATTTTCCAATGCGCAGCTCTTTGCAAAAGAGAGATATTGGCAAGGAAAAGCTGTCTTGTACCTTTGCATTTTTCTCCCAAACGAAGGTCACTAGAAAGAAAATTTTAAAGCCTCCTGTTAGGCCATCATCTACACGACATAGCCCTGAATTTTCCAATGCGTAGCTCTTTGCAAAAGAGAGATATTGGCAAGGAAAAGCTGTCTTGTACCTTTGCATTTTTCTCCCAAACGAAGGACACTAGAAAGAAAATTTTAAAGCCTCCTGTTAGGCCATCATCTACACGACATAGCCCTGAATTTTCCAATGCGCAGCTCTTTGCAAAAGAGAGATATTGGCAAGGAAAAGCTGTCGTGTACCTTTGCATTTTTCTCCCAAACGAAGGACACTAGAATTAAAATTTTAAAGCCTCCTGTTAGTGCTTTATCTACAAGGCATAGCCCTGAATTTTCCAATGCGTAGCTCTTTGCAATAGAGAGATATTGGCAAGGAAAATCTGTCTTGTACCTTTGCATTTTTCTCCCAAACGAAGGACACTAGAATTAAAATTTTAAAGCCTCCTGTTAGGCCATCATCTACACGACATAGCCCTGAATTTTCCAATGCGCAGCTCTTTGCAAAAGAGAGATATTGGCAAGGAAAAGCTGTCTTGTACCTTTGCATTTTTCTCCCAAACGAAGGACACTAGAATTAAAATTTTAAAGCCTCCTGTTAGGCCATCATCTACACGACATAGCCCTGAATTTTCCAATGCGCAGCTCTTTGCAAAAGAGAGATATTGGCAAGGAAAAGCTGTCTTGTACCTTTGCATTTTTCTCCCAAACGAAGGAAACTAGAATTAAAATTTTAAAGCCTCCTGTTAGGCCATCATCTACACGACATAGCCCTGAATTTTCCAATGCGCAGCTCTTTGCAAAAGAGAGATATTGGCAAGGAAAAGCTGTCTTGTACCTTTGCATTTTTCTCCCAAACGAAGGACACTAGAATTAAAATTTTAAAGCCTCCTGTTAGGCCATCATCTACACGACATAGCCCTGAATTTTCCAATGCGCAGCTCTTTGCAAAAGAGAGATATTGGCAAGGAAAAGCTGTCTTGTACCTTTGCATTTTTCTCCCAAACGAAGGACACTAGAAAGATAATTTTAAAGCCTCCTGTTAGGCCATCATCTACACGACATAGCCCTGAATTTTCCAATGCGCAGCTCTTTGCAAAAGAGAGATATTGGCAAGGAAAAGCTGTCTTGTACCTTTGCATTTTTCTCCCAAACGAAGGACACTAGAAAGAAAATTTTAAAGCCTCCTGTTAGGCCATCATCTACACGACATAGCCCTGAATTTTCCAATGCGCAGCTCTTTGCAAAAGAGAGATATTGGCAAGGAAAAGCTGTCTTGTACCTTTGCATTTTTCTCCCAAACGAAGGTCACTAGAAAGAAAATTTTAAAGCCTCCTGTTAGGCCATCATCTACACGACATAGCCCTGAATTTTCCAATGCGCAGCTCTTTGCAAAAGAGAGATATTGGCAAGGAAAAGCTGTCTTGTACCTTTGCATTTTTCTCCCAAACGAAGGAAACTAGAATTAAAATTTTAAAGCCTCCTGTTAGGCCATCATCTACACGACATAGCCCTGAATTTTCCAATGCGCAGCTCTTTGCAAAAGAGAGATATTGGCAAGGAAAAGCTGTCTTGTACCTTTGCATTTTTCTCCCAAACGAAGGACACTAGAATTAAAATTTTAAAGCCTCCTGTTAGGCCATCATCTACACGACATAGCCCTGAATTTTCCAATGCGCAGCTCTTTGCAAAAGAGAGATATTGGCAAGGAAAAGCTGTCTTGTACCTTTGCATTTTTCTCCCAAACGAAGGACACTAGAAAGATAATTTTAAAGCCTCCTGTTAGGCCATCATCTACACGACATAGCCCTGAATTTTCCAATGCGCAGCTCTTTGCAAAAGAGAGATATTGGCAAGGAAAAGCTGTCTTGTACCTTTGCATTTTTCTCCCAAACGAAGGACACTAGAAAGAAAATTTTAAAGCCTCCTGTTAGGCCATCATCTACACGACATAGCCCTGAATTTTCCAATGCGCAGCTCTTTGCAAAAGAGAGATATTGGCAAGGAAAAGCTGTCTTGTACCTTTGCATTTTTCTCCCAAACGAAGGTCACTAGAAAGAAAATTTTAAAGCCTCCTGTTAGGCCATCATCTACACGACATAGCCCTGAATTTTCCAACGCGCAGCTCTTTGCAAAAGAGAGATATTGGCAAGGAAAAGCTGTCTTGTACCTTTGCATTTTTCTCCCAAACGAAGGACACTAGAATTAAAATTTTAAAGCCTCCTGTTAGGCCATCATCTACACGACATAGCCCTGAATTTTCCAATGCGCAGCTCTTTGCAAAAGAGAGATATTGGCAAGGAAAAGCTGTCTTGTACCTTTGCATTTTTCTCCCAAACGAAGGACACTAGAATTAAAATTTTAAAGCCTCCTGTTAGGCCATCATCTACACGACATAGCCCTGAATTTTCCAATGCGCAGCTCTTTGCAAAAGAGAGATATTGGCAAGGAAAAGCTGTCTTGTACCTTTGCATTTTTCTCCCAAACGAAGGACACTAGAAAGATAATTTTAAAGCCTCCTGTTAGGCCATCATCTACACGACATAGCCCTGAATTTTCCAATGCGCAGCTCTTTGCAAAAGAGAGATATTGGCAAGGAAAAGCTGTCTTGTACCTTTGCATTTTTCTCCCAAACGAAGGACACTAGAATTAAAATTTTAAAGCCTCCTGTTAGGCAATCATCTACACGACATAGCCCTGAATTTTCCAATGCGCAGCTCTTTGCAAAAGAGAGATATTGGCAAGGAAAAGCTGTCTTGTACCTTTGCATTTTTCTCCCAAACGAAGGACACTAGAATTAAAATTTTAAAGCCTCCTGTTAGGCCATCATCTACACGACATAGCCCTGAATTTTCCAATGCGCAGCTCTTTGCAAAAGAGAGATATTGGCAAGGAAAAGCTGTCTTGTACCTTTGCATTTTTCTCCCAAACGAAGGACACTAGAATTAAAATTTTAAAGCCTCCTGTTAGGCCATCATCTACACGACATAGCCCTGAATTTTCCAATGCGCAGCTCTTTGCAAAAGAGAGATATTGGCAAGGAAAAGCTGTCTTGTACCTTTGCATTTTTCTCCCAAACGAAGGACACTAGAATTAAAATTTTAAAGCCTCCTGTTAGGCCATCATCTACACGACATAGCCCTGAATTTTCCAATGCGCAGCTCTTTGCAAAAGAGAGATATTGGCAAGGAAAAGCTGTCTTGTACCTTTGCATTTTTCTCCCAAACGAAGGACACTAGAAAGATAATTTTAAAGCCTCCTGTTAGGCCATCATCTACACGACATAGCCCTGAATTTTCCAATGCGCAGCTCTTTGCAAAAGAGAGATATTGGCAAGGAAAAGCTGTCTTGTACCTTTGCATTTTTCTCCCAAACGAAGGACACTAGAATTAAAATTTTAAAGCCTCCTGTTAGGCAATCATCTACACGACATAGCCCTGAATTTTCCAATGCGCAGCTCTTTGCAAAAGAGAGATATTGGCAAGGAAAACCTGTCTTGTACCTTTGCATTTTTCTCCCAAACGAAGGACACTAGAAAGAAAATTTTAAAGCCTCCTGTTAGGCCATCATCTACACGACATAGCCCTGAATTTTCCAATGCGCAGCTCTTTGCAAAAGAGAGATATTGGCAAGGAAAAGCTGTCTTGTACCATTGCATTTTTCACCCAAACGAAGGACACTAGAAAGAAAATTTTAAAGCCTCCTGTTAGACCATCATCTACACGGCATAGCTATGAATTTTCCAATGCGCAGCTCTTTGCAAAAGAGAGATATTGGCAAGGAAAAGCTGTCTTGTACCATTGCATTTTTCTCCCAAACGAAGGACACTAGAAAGAAAATTTTAAAGCCTCCTGTTAGGCCATCATCTACACGACATAGCCCTGAATTTTCCAATGCGCAGCTCTTTGCAAAAGAGAGATATTGGCAAGGAAAAGCTGTCTTGTACCTTTGCATTTTTCTCCCAAACGAAGGTCACTAGAAAGAAAATTTTAAAGCCTCCTGTTAGGCCATCATCTACACGACATAGCCCTGAATTTTCCAATGCGCAGCTCTTTGCAAAAGAGAGATATTGGCAAGGAAAAGCTGTCTTGTACCTTTGCATTTTTCTCCCAAACGAAGGAAACTAGAATTAAAATTTTAAAGCCTCCTGTTAGGCCATCATCTACACGACATAGCCCTGAATTTTCCAATGCGCAGCTCTTTGCAAAAGAGAGATATTGGCAAGGAAAAGCTGTCTTGTACCTTTGCATTTTTCTCCCAAACGAAGGACACTAGAATTAAAATTTTAAAGCCTCCTGTTAGGCCATCATCTACACGACATAGCCCTGAATTTTCCAATGCGCAGCTCTTTGCAAAAGAGAGATATTGGCAAGGAAAAGCTGTCTTGTACCTTTGCATTTTTCTCCCAAACGAAGGACACTAGAAAGATAATTTTAAAGCCTCCTGTTAGGCCATCATCTACACGACATAGCCCTGAATTTTCCAATGCGCAGCTCTTTGCAAAAGAGAGATATTGGCAAGGAAAAGCTGTCTTGTACCTTTGCATTTTTCTCCCAAACGAAGGACACTAGAAAGAAAATTTTAAAGCCTCCTGTTAGGCCATCATCTACACGACATAGCCCTGAATTTTCCAATGCGCAGCTCTTTGCAAAAGAGAGATATTGGCAAGGAAAAGCTGTCTTGTACCTTTGCATTTTTCTCCCAAACGAAGGTCACTAGAAAGAAAATTTTAAAGCCTCCTGTTAGGCCATCATCTACACGACATAGCCCTGAATTTTCCAATGCGCAGCTCTTTGCAAAAGAGAGATATTGGCAAGGAAAAGCTGTCTTGTACCTTTGCATTTTTCTCCCAAACGAAGGAAACTAGAATTAAAATTTTAAAGCCTCCTGTTAGGCCATCATCTACACGACATAGCCCTGAATTTTCCAATGCGCAGCTCTTTGCAAAAGAGAGATATTGGCAAGGAAAAGCTGTCTTGTACCTTTGCATTTTTCTCCCAAACGAAGGACACTAGAATTAAAATTTTAAAGCCTCCTGTTAGGCCATCATCTACACGACATAGCCCTGAATTTTCCAATGCGCAGCTCTTTGCAAAAGAGAGATATTGGCAAGGAAAAGCTGTCTTGTACCTTTGCATTTTTCTCCCAAACGAAGGACACTAGAAAGATAATTTTAAAGCCTCCTGTTAGGCCATCATCTACACGACATAGCCCTGAATTTTCCAATGCGCAGCTCTTTGCAAAAGAGAGATATTGGCAAGGAAAAGCTGTCTTGTACCTTTGCATTTTTCTCCCAAACGAAGGACACTAGAAAGAAAATTTTAAAGCCTCCTGTTAGGCCATCATCTACACGACATAGCCCTGAATTTTCCAATGCGCAGCTCTTTGCAAAAGAGAGATATTGGCAAGGAAAAGCTGTCTTGTACCTTTGCATTTTTCTCCCAAACGAAGGTCACTAGAAAGAAAATTTTAAAGCCTCCTGTTAGGCCATCATCTACACGACATAGCCCTGAATTTTCCAACGCGCAGCTCTTTGCAAAAGAGAGATATTGGCAAGGAAAAGCTGTCTTGTACCTTTGCATTTTTCTCCCAAACGAAGGACACTAGAATTAAAATTTTAAAGCCTCCTGTTAGGCCATCATCTACACGACATAGCCCTGAATTTTCCAATGCGCAGCTCTTTGCAAAAGAGAGATATTGGCAAGGAAAAGCTGTCTTGTACCTTTGCATTTTTCTCCCAAACGAAGGACACTAGAATTAAAATTTTAAAGCCTCCTGTTAGGCCATCATCTACACGACATAGCCCTGAATTTTCCAATGCGCAGCTCTTTGCAAAAGAGAGATATTGGCAAGGAAAAGCTGTCTTGTACCTTTGCATTTTTCTCCCAAACGAAGGACACTAGAAAGATAATTTTAAAGCCTCCTGTTAGGCCATCATCTACACGACATAGCCCTGAATTTTCCAATGCGCAGCTCTTTGCAAAAGAGAGATATTGGCAAGGAAAAGCTGTCTTGTACCTTTGCATTTTTCTCCCAAACGAAGGACACTAGAATTAAAATTTTAAAGCCTCCTGTTAGGCAATCATCTACACGACATAGCCCTGAATTTTCCAATGCGCAGCTCTTTGCAAAAGAGAGATATTGGCAAGGAAAAGCTGTCTTGTACCTTTGCATTTTTCTCCCAAACGAAGGACACTAGAATTAAAATTTTAAAGCCTCCTGTTAGGCCATCATCTACACGACATAGCCCTGAATTTTCCAATGCGCAGCTCTTTGCAAAAGAGAGATATTGGCAAGGAAAAGCTGTCTTGTACCTTTGCATTTTTCTCCCAAACGAAGGACACTAGAATTAAAATTTTAAAGCCTCCTGTTAGGCCATCATCTACACGACATAGCCCTGAATTTTCCAATGCGCAGCTCTTTGCAAAAGAGAGATATTGGCAAGGAAAAGCTGTCTTGTACCTTTGCATTTTTCTCCCAAACGAAGGACACTAGAATTAAAATTTTAAAGCCTCCTGTTAGGCCATCATCTACACGACATAGCCCTGAATTTTCCAATGCGCAGCTCTTTGCAAAAGAGAGATATTGGCAAGGAAAAGCTGTCTTGTACCTTTGCATTTTTCTCCCAAACGAAGGACACTAGAAAGATAATTTTAAAGCCTCCTGTTAGGCCATCATCTACACGACATAGCCCTGAATTTTCCAATGCGCAGCTCTTTGCAAAAGAGAGATATTGGCAAGGAAAAGCTGTCTTGTACCTTTGCATTTTTCTCCCAAACGAAGGACACTAGAATTAAAATTTTAAAGCCTCCTGTTAGGCAATCATCTACACGACATAGCCCTGAATTTTCCAATGCGCAGCTCTTTGCAAAAGAGAGATATTGGCAAGGAAAACCTGTCTTGTACCTTTGCATTTTTCTCCCAAACGAAGGACACTAGAAAGAAAATTTTAAAGCCTCCTGTTAGGCCATCATCTACACGACATAGCCCTGAATTTTCCAATGCGCAGCTCTTTGCAAAAGAGAGATATTGGCAAGGAAAAGCTGTCTTGTACCATTGCATTTTTCACCCAAACGAAGGACACTAGAAAGAAAATTTTAAAGCCTCCTGTTAGACCATCATCTACACGGCATAGCTATGAATTTTCCAATGCGCAGCTCTTTGCAAAAGAGAGATATTGGCAAGGAAAAGCTGTCTTGTACCATTGCATTTTTCTCCCAAACGAAGGACACTAGAAAGAAAATTTTAAAGCCTCCTGTTAGGCCATCATCTACACGACATAGCCCTGAATTTTCCAATGCGCAGCTCTTTGCAAAAGAGAGATATTGGCAAGGAAAAGCTGTCTTGTACCTTTGCATTTTTCTCCCAAACGAAGGTCACTAGAAAGAAAATTTTAAAGCCTCCTGTTAGGCCATCATCTACACGACATAGCCCTGAATTTTCCAATGCGCAGCTCTTTGCAAAAGAGAGATATTGGCAAGGAAAAGCTGTCTTGTACCTTTGCATTTTTCTCCCAAACGAAGGTCACTAGAAAGAAAATTTTAAAGCCTCCTGTTAGGCCATCATCTACACGACATAGCCCTGAATTTTCCAATGCGTAGCTCTTTGCAAAAGAGAGATATTGGCAAGGAAAAGCTGTCTTGTACCTTTGCATTTTTCTCCCAAACGAAGGACACTAGAAAGAAAATTTTAAAGCCTCCTGTTAGGCCATCATCTACACGACATAGCCCTGAATTTTCCAATGCGCAGCTCTTTGCAAAAGAGAGATATTGGCAAGGAAAAGCTGTCGTGTACCTTTGCATTTTTCTCCCAAACGAAGGACACTAGAATTAAAATTTTAAAGCCTCCTGTTAGTGCTTTATCTACAAGGCATAGCCCTGAATTTTCCAATGCGTAGCTCTTTGCAATAGAGAGATATTGGCAAGGAAAATCTGTCTTGTACCTTTGCATTTTTCTCCCAAACGAAGGACACTAGAATTAAAATTTTAAAGCCTCCTGTTAGGCCATCATCTACACGACATAGCCCTGAATTTTCCAATGCGCAGCTCTTTGCAAAAGAGAGATATTGGCAAGGAAAAGCTGTCTTGTACCTTTGCATTTTTCTCCCAAACGAAGGACACTAGAATTAAAATTTTAAAGCCTCCTGTTAGGCCATCATCTACACGACATAGCCCTGAATTTTCCAATGCGCAGCTCTTTGCAAAAGAGAGATATTGGCAAGGAAAAGCTGTCTTGTACCTTTGCATTTTTCTCCCAAACGAAGGACACTAGAATTAAAATTTTAAAGCCTCCTGTTAGGCCATCATCTACACGACATAGCCCTGAATTTTCCAATGCGCAGCTCTTTGCAAAAGAGAGATATTGGCAAGGAAAAGCTGTCTTGTACCTTTGCATTTTTCTCCCAAACGAAGGACACTAGAATTAAAATTTTAAAGCCTCCTGTTAGGCCATCATCTACACGACATAGCCCTGAATTTTCCAATGCGCAGCTCTTTGCAAAAGAGAGATATTGGCAAGGAAAAGCTGTCTTGTACCTTTGCATTTTTCTCCCAAACGAAGGACACTAGAAAGATAATTTTAAAGCCTCCTGTTAGGCCATCATCTACACGACATAGCCCTGAATTTTCCAATGCGCAGCTCTTTGCAAAAGAGAGATATTGGCAAGGAAAAGCTGTCTTGTACCTTTGCATTTTTCTCCCAAACGAAGGACACTAGAAAGAAAATTTTAAAGCCTCCTGTTAGGCCATCATCTACACGACATAGCCCTGAATTTTCCAATGCGCAGCTCTTTGCAAAAGAGAGATATTGGCAAGGAAAAGCTGTCTTGTACCTTTGCATTTTTCTCCCAAACGAAGGACACTAGAATTAAAATTTTAAAGCCTCCTGTTAGGCCATCATCTACACGACATAGCCCTGAATTTTCCAATGCGCAGCTCTTTGCAAAAGAGAGATATTGGCAAGGAAAAGCTGTCTTGTACCTTTGCATTTTTCTCCCAAACGAAGGACACTAGAATTAAAATTTTAAAGCCTCCTGTTAGGCCATCATCTACACGACATAGCCCTGAATTTTCCAATGCGCAGCTCTTTGCAAAAGAGAGATATTGGCAAGGAAAAGCTGTCTTGTACCTTTGCATTTTTCTCCCAAACGAAGGACACTAGAAAGATAATTTTAAAGCCTCCTGTTAGGCCATCATCTACACGACATAGCCCTGAATTTTCCAATGCACAGCTCTTTGCAAAAGAGAGATATTGGCAAGGAAAAGCTGTCTTGTACCATTGCATTTTTCTCCCAAACGAAGGACACTAGAAAGAAAATTTTAAAGCCTCCTGTTAGGCCATCATCTACACGACATAGCCCTGAATTTTCCAATGCGCAGCTCTTTGCAAAAGAGAGATATTGGCAAGGAAAAGCTGTCTTGTACCTTTGCATTTTTCTCCCAAACGAAGGTCACTAGAAAGAAAATTTTAAAGCCTCCTGTTAGGCCATCATCTACACGACATAGCCCTGAATTTTCCAATGCGCAGCTCTTTGCAAAAGAGAGATATTGGCAAGGAAAAGCTGTCTTGTACCTTTGCATTTTTCTCCCAAACGAAGGACACTAGAATTAAAATTTTAAAGCCTCCTGTTAGACCATCATCTACACGGCATAGCCATGAATTTTCCAATGCGCAGCTCTTTGCAAAAGAGAGATATTGGCAAGGAAAAGCTGTCTTGTACCTTTGCATTTTTCTCCCAAACGAAGGTCACTAGAAAGAAAATTTTAAAGCCTCCTGTTAGGCCATCATCTACACGACATAGCCCTGAATTTTCCAATGCGCAGCTCTTTGCAAAAGAGAGATATTGGCAAGGAAAAGCTGTCTTGTACCTTTGCATTTTTCTCCCAAACGAAGGTCACTAGAAAGAAAATTTTAAAGCCTCCTGTTAGGCCATCATCTACATGGCATAGCCATGAATTTTCCAATGCGCAGCTCTTTGCAAAAGAGAGATATTGGCAAGGAAAAGCTGTCTTGTACCTTTGCATTTTTCTCCCAAACGAAGGACACTAGAATTAAAATTTTAAAGCCTTCTGTTAGGCCATCATCTACACGACATAGCCCTGAATTTTCCAATGCGCAGCTCTTTGCAAAAGAGAGATATTGGCAAGGAAAAGCTGTCTTGTACCTTTGCATTTTTCTCCCAAACGAAGGACACTAGAAAGAACATTTTAAAGCCTCCTGTTAGGCCATCATCTACACGACATAGCCCTGAATTTTCCAATGCGCAGCTCTTTGCAAAAGAGAGATATTGGCAAGGAAAAGCTGTCTTGTACCTTTGCATTTTTCTCCCAAACGAAGGACACTAGAAAGAAAATTTTAAAGCCTCCTGTTAGGCCATCATCTACACGACATAGCCCTGAATTTTCCAATGCGCAGCTCTTTGCAAAAGAGAGATATTGGCAAGGAAAAGCTGTCTTGTACCTTTGCATTTTTCTCCCAAACGAAGGTCACTAGAAAGAAAATTTTAAAGCCTCCTGTTAGGCCATCATCTACACGACATAGCCCTGAATTTTCCAATGCGTAGCTCTTTGCAAAAGAGAGATATTGGCAAGGAAAAGCTGTCTTGTACCTTTGCATTTTTCTCCCAAACGAAGGAAACTAGAAAGAAAATTTTAAAGCCTCCTGTTAGGCCATCATCTACACGACATAGCCCTGAATTTTCCAATGCGCAGCTCTTTGCAAAAGAGAGATATTGGCAAGGAAAAGCTGTCTTGTACCTTTGCATTTTTCTCCCAAACGAAGGACACTAGAATTAAAATTTTAAAGCCTCCTGTTAGGCCATCATCTACACGACATAGCCCTGAATTTTCCAATGCGCAGCTCTTTGCAAAAGAGAGATATTGGCAAGGAAAAGCTGTCTTGTACCTTTGCATTTTTCTCCCAAACGAAGGTCACTAGAAAGAAAATTTTAAAGCCTCCTGTTAGGCCATCATCTACACGACATAGCCCTGAATTTTCCAATGCGCAGCTCTTTGCAAAAGAGAGATATTGGCAAGGAAAAGCTGTCTTGTACCTTTGCATTTTTCTCCCAAACGAAGGACACTAGAATTAAAATTTTAAAGCCTCCTGTTAGGCCATCATCTACACGACATAGCCCTGAATTTTCCAATGCGCAGCTCTTTGCAAAAGAGAGATATTGGCAAGGAAAAGCTGTCTTGTACCTTTGCATTTTTCTCCCAAACGAAGGTCACTAGAAAGAAAATTTTAAAGCCTCCTGTTAGGCCATCATCTACACGACATAGCCCTGAATTTTCCAATGCGTAGCTCTTTGCAAAAGAGAGATATTGGCAAGGAAAAGCTGTCTTGTACCTTTGCATTTTTCTCCCAAACGAAGGACACTAGAAAGAAAATTTTAAAGCCTCCTGTTAGGCCATCATCTACACGACATAGCCCTGAATTTTCCAATGCGCAGCTCTTTGCAAAAGAGAGATATTGGCAAGGAAAAGCTGTCTTGTACCTTTGCATTTTTCTCCCAAACGATGGTCACTAGAAAGAAAATTTTAAAGCCTCCTGTTAGGCCATCATCTACACGACATAGCCCTGAATTTTCCAATGCGCAGCTCTTTGCAAAAGAGAGATATTGGCAAGGAAAAGCTGTCTTGTACCTTTGCATTTTTCTCACAAACGAAGGACACTAGAATTAAAATTTTAAAGCCTCCTGTTAGGCCATCATCTACACGACATAGCCCTGAATTTTCCAATGCGCAGCTCTTTGCAAAAGAGAGATATTGGCAAGGAAAAGCTGTCTTGTACCTTTGCATTTTTCTCCCAAACGAAGGACACTAGAAAGAACATTTTAAAGCCTCCTGTTAGGCCATCATCTACACGACATAGCCCTGAATTTTCCAATGCGCAGCTCTTTGCAAAAGAGAGATATTGGCAAGGAAAAGCTGTCTTGTACCTTTGCATTTTTCTCCCAAACGAAGGACACTAGAAAT
>NW_026969347.1:0-44073 GCF_028390025.1 Pseudophryne corroboree
TAGGACAATTCCATGGCCTAAAATTAGCAGTGGTGATCTGGGTTGTTATCTCCATCATATATTAAACAGGTAGGTGGTCAACAAAGAAGCACATGGGCTACTCAGGTTGAATTCTGGGGCCTGGGAGATGGTATATAATGGACCACAATGGGGTGCTCATTTAGGGAACATCTGCTCTGTCTGGTAATCGGAAACACTCCGTGAAGCTCATCTAAGGGGAAATAGACTGTATTCATGCACTTAGCAAGTATTGTTCTAATCCGTACAGCTGAACTCATTTCAGTAAGTGCAAATTTCGCGGTTCGATATATGCTTTTACCTTCACCCACTAAACCATAAGTGATCTCATAACTGTGATAGTCACATGATGTCACAGAATGACATTGCTACAGGGCCACAAATAATTCAAATACATAAAAACAGTTTAAATTATATAAAAAGTTTACTGAAACTACAAGTTGTATCAATCTACAAAGGTTTGTTACGAAGTAATGGGGAATTGATAATGAACTGTCTCACAGGCCTAGAGAAATGATGTACAATTGAGTTGGGAGCAGCAAAATTTCTAACACTAAAATAACCTACTCCAGGGACCAGACAACATAACATAAGACAGAGATTTTCTCATACAGTGGTGCTATATGGTCATCAACAGAATCCAACTCATGCATCCAGATTGCTGCATTTACTACTAGAAGGTATGTGAGCTCAATTTAAAAAAAAAATCAGTATAAATATACCCCAATATTTTAAACATGCAAAATAATAAATCAACAAAAGTTTAGGCTAAGTAAGGAAAGAGATGTTTTAAATGTAAGGTAAACTGGTAAATAGTTTAAAAATACTCGGGGGATAAAAAAATTAAATCGGAAAATATTTAGAATGATTTCAGTTTTTGAAATGACACAGAGCTGTAATTTGTAATAAATCAGAATAAATGTATTTTTTGTGTGATCACAAATTTTTATACTATGAATGTATTGCACAAAATAATTTTACTGATATGTAGATTATAATAAAAATGACACAGTTCAGGAAATTGCAGAACAGCGACCGAATCATTTTGGTAGAAAAACAGCTTTTTCTGAGTAACTGAGAACATAAACTGCACCAAGCAACTTTTATCTGTAATGACAGGGAGGGAGGGGGTTCTAGTTTTACATGAATCAACTCTTTTGAACTAGTACTGATTCTTCTTTCTTAATGGATGTCTACATCCGTTCCATGTTTTATTGTGTAACATGCTGAAACATATAGAGGAGGAGGAAATTCAAGATGCTTAATTTTATTATTACAGTGTTCCGCCAAGTTGTGAGATATGACGGGAAATATGATCAAGTTTACGGATGCAGATGCCTGATCTACATGTTCTCAAATATACAATGCAACCAGGTAAGTGTTGAATAAAGTCTTGTGATGATGAAAATGATCAGTGTGTGTTAGCGTAGAGGAGGATCTGTATGTGTCATCACAAATGTGGACAATGCTTTACCAACAAAAATGTTTTTTTTTTTCATTAGACATATATATATATACATATACAGTGTGTGTATATATATATATATATATATATATATATATATATAGCAAGAAAACCTCATATGAGGAAAAAGGCAGCACTCAGAGACTGAATATAATCACTTCTTTATTTCAACATTTCAGAGGTCTCCATCCCTTTCGTCAGGAGATAGTGAGGGTCATTCCGAGTTGTTCGCTCGCTAGCTGTTTTTAGCAGTCGTGCAAACGCATAGACGCCGACCACAGGGGAGTGTATTTTCGCTTTGCAAGTGTGCGAACGCCTGTGCAGCTGAGCTCTGCAAAAACATTTTGTGCAGTTTCTGAGTAGGTCAGCCCTTGTGATCACTCCATCCTCTTCGTGTCTGGAATTGACGTCAGACACCCGCCCTGCAAATGCTTGGACACGCCTGCGTTTTTCCAAACACTCCCAGAAAACGGTCAGTTGCCACCCACAAACGCCCTCTTCCTGTCAATCTCCTTGCGATCGGCTGTGCGAATGGATTCTTTGTTAAATCCATCGCTCAGCAACGATCCGCTTTGTACGGTGCATACGATGCGCAGTAGTGACCTGATCGCTGCACTGCGAAAAACGTCAGCGTGCGGTCAGGTCGGAATTACCCCCAGTGTGTACACACATTGCAAGTGTTTAAATAGCATGCCCAAACAAATGGTTACACATGTGATGGATAAGCAATCAAGCACTAGAACACCAGGGGTAATTCCAAGTTGATCGCAGCAGGACATTTTTTAGCAGTTGGGCAAAACCATGTGCACTGCAGGGGAGGCAGATATAACATGTGCAGAGAGAGTTAGATTTGGGTGGGTTATTTTGTTTCTGTGCAGGGTAAATACTGGCTGTTTTATTTTTACACTGCAAATTAGATTGCAGATTGAACACACCACACCCAAATCTAACTCTCTCTGCACATGTTAAATCTGCCTTCCCTGCAGTGCACATTGGCCCTCATTCCGAGTTGATCGGTCGCAATGCGAATTTAGCAGAGTTACACACGCTAAGCCGCCGCCTACTGGGAGTGTATCTTAGCATCTTAAAATTGCGACCGATGTATTCGCAATATTGCGATTACAAACTACTTAGCAGTTTCAGAGTAGCTTCAGACTTACTCGGTATCTGCGATCAGTTCAGTGCTTGTCGTTCCTGGTTTGACGTCATAAACACACCCAGCGTTCGCCCAGACACTCCCCCGTTTCTCCGGCCACTCCTGCGTTTTTTCCGGAAACGGTAGCGTTTTTATCCACACGCCCCTAAAACGCCGTGTTTCCGCCCAGTAACACCCATTTCCTGTCAATCACACTACGATCGCCGGAGCGAAGAAAAAGCCGTGAGTAAAAATACTATCTTCATGGTAAAATTACTTGGCGCAGTCGCAGTGCGATTATTGCACATGCGTACTAAGCGGAATTTCACTGCGATGCGATGAAAATTACCGAGCGAACGACTCGGAATGAGGGCCATGGTTTTGCCCAACTGCTAAACTACTAAAAAAAATTCCTGCTGCGATCAACTTGGAATTACCCCCACCATGTTATATACTGGATAAACACACAGATAAAATATGCAAACATTTAAAATACACAGGAAGAATCTGTTTATACAAGGTACCAAGTTTAGTCATTATACAAAGTATCCGGTTTAATCATGATACAGAATAGCCACATAGTACAGAAAACATTTTATTACATTTTTCATAAAATTAAATTTAATTACATTTTCATTTAACCCCTTCGGTGCAACTGTGTCCAACAAAAATATCCACTTTGATTCATATTGTAGCAATAATTTGTCCCGATTACCACCACGTCTAAGAGGCGGTATGCCATCAATAATTCTATATCTCATCACTAACAAATTATGCTTAGCGAGAGCAAAATGTAGAGCGACAGCCTGCTCAATAGTGCCTGCGGAAATCACTGCTCGTACAGCTGAATGGTGTAGCGCCATTCTCTCCTTGAATTGACATTTAGTTTTACCTATATAATGTAGTCCGCATGGACACAAAATCATATCAAGGTAAAAAATGATACTAAAATTCTGGGACAATACAATGTTGCTTATCTTAAAAGTTGAGAGTCAAACGAGCTACATCCAACGCGTTTCATCCACAAGACTTCATCAAGCTGAAATACTCTTCATCCTCCATTGTTTATCCCACCCTAGTATCAATTTTATATAT
Source organism: Pseudophryne corroboree (assembly GCF_028390025.1). Taxonomy (NCBI): domain Eukaryota; kingdom Metazoa; phylum Chordata; class Amphibia; order Anura; family Myobatrachidae; genus Pseudophryne; species Pseudophryne corroboree. The sequence goes on from NW_026969347.1 coordinate 3,714, forward strand.
ATTTTTGTTGAAATAAATCTATTGTTTTATTTTTTTATTACTTATCCTGCTGTATCTTCATATTTATATATATATACCCAGACACTGTTGGTCCCGTACCCACATCACCTTGAAAAAGGGGCGTTGTGGCCCCCGAAATGTTGTATATGGAGTGATTGATTAAAGCACTTTATGCACTGTACCGGCCGGGACCAGTCTCTGAGTGCCGCCGCTTGCCAGGATTGCTATACATATATATATATATATATATATATATTAAATATACGGAAAGGATGAACGCACATGCTGACATCTCCAGAGCAGCAGGGTGCAGGGTTTAAATACATTTCCTCTTCATCACAGATAGAAAGGTATCCAGCATATAAAAAATGGTTATGGATCAATGGGTCGACCTGGATAAGGTCAACAGTCAATAGGTTGAACACTATTGGTTAACTTGGACAAGGTTGACATGAGAAAAGGCCGACACAGGGAAAAAGGTCAACACAGGGAAAAGGTCGACACTGCACAGGTTGACACATGAAAAGGTAGCAGTATTCTTGCCAAATAAAGCCTATATAACATTCCTGATCAGCAATTGTGACAGGTAATATGACAGGGTCTACAGGCAGTCAATAGTGAAGGCACAAAGGGTGGAATTTAATTGTTTGAAAAGTCGGTTGGGTGACTGTTTTTTCCTGTCTATAAGATAGGAAAAAACAGACTCCCAACTGACTTTTCAAACAATTTAATAGCCCCCAATAAGTATTAATCCAAATGCTGTTTCTACATCAGGTGTGATTGTTATGATAAGGTCCCAAAATAAGGTGGTTATGGGACTCCTGCTGGCATGAAAGGAAGGTACTCAGCCCAGTATGCATTGATGTCCCTGCAGTCATTAAATGGCTCCGGTCTTTAGGCATGATTCAGAGAACCTATGATATACCTGTGAGACAGACTTTTTTTTTTGCATTCACTTCAAGCCACTGCCCAGCCACCACCCAAGAACGGTCATTACTTTTCTGCCACTTCTCCTAATCCCCTTGTACCAATCACAGCATCGCCTTTGTGCGTACACTCTGTGCATCATAGGAGTTTTCTGAATACAGTATTTGCACAGTTGTAAATAATGTCCCAAATACATGACATTGGCATCAGGTGGGACTCTGAATCAGCTAGTATAAGGTATATTCCGCTGCTCCAGAACCTCTTTGCAGAATTAAACAGCCAGATAACATTTTACATGGTTTAGGAGTAAGCCCATGGTGCGTTTCGAGATTACGCATTTTCCTCAGATGGATACTTTTTTTGTTTATTTTCTAGCAGGATCAGTAAAAATTATTTAAATATAAATTATTAATGCTGCTAGGTATTATCTTTCTGTGGAAGTTACATTTAACTTGTAATATCCTTTTTAATGTGAATCATTTCATGCGAATCAAGATCCCTTGATGAAGTCTGAGATACCAGACGAAACGCGTTGGTGATATTTCTTGCCTTCTATGGTTCCTTGTTATTGAACTAAGATAAGCATTACTTCTTTTTTAACACCTTTTACAGTGTCATTTTTACATCTTCCTTGTATATGTTTTAAATGTATAACTGTTTATTTGTTTTGTGTCTTATGCTACTTTTGTTAAATACGTGAATGTTTAATTTTTAAATGTAATATTTCTTTTTCAAAATATGGGCACTGGACACACTTTATGATACTTTACTTTCAGCATTGATAGAGTAAAAAGTGGTGTCATAACTAACATGACAAAATAAAATTTACAATGAGCAACATCACTATGTCACTGCAGGTGTCAGACACCTGTCTCCTTAGCTCTCTTGGCATAGTGGTATCACCAATGATTACAATACCCGTGAGCTAGGGTTTGATTCCCGCAAAGACACACTTGTATTGTATATCTGTGTAAAAATTAGCATCTGCAGTTTTTTTCTAATTTTGCCAAAACAAGTTCTGTCATACTTTGTATACAGTCTCAGACATGCACACAGATATACAGTCAAAATTAGAAAAAAACTGTAGGTGCTACTTATTACACAAATATACAAGTGTGACTTTTCAAATTATGAAAGTCTTACCTTTATGAGACTGAGTTTACTGTACTTCTTCCTGCGCCTCTCCATTTCTTTAATGGGCAGCCTCCCCCACCTTTTGTCTATGGGACTTGGGTGCTCACATAACCCTAACGCCAACGAACCATTGCTCTAACACGTAAGTTTGCGTCTGTATACACTATTTTTATTTATTGATTTATTTTTTTGGTCCCGACAGAGAATTAATAGTTTCTACAGCGTCCCTTTATTTATAGTATGCTATACACTACAAGTTCCGGATTGACTCTCTCTGTCTGACCGTTGGCCTGTGTATATAACATTACAGTTGTCACTGGCCATTTGCCAGGGCTTGCTGTGAGTATACTATTACAGTATGATTACTGTACTGTACTGTATATCCATCCGCTGCTATTCTCTCTACAGTGCTGGATTAGTGGAGCGTTAGCCACCCAGTGGTGAAGATGTGTATTGCATGCTCTGTATGTTGTCACACCTCAATGAGCATCTCCGTGCAACACCTCAACAACCTGAGCTATAGCTATAGCTAAGGTGCAACAAATACTCCATTTAGGCGGAGAAACTGCAACAATGAGGGAGGCTCCATCTGTATGTGTTAACACATAGGACTCCTCTCATGAATGCTGGACTTCAGGTGAGTGCTGTTACTAAGAGATCTGGCAGCCAATCAGTGGCTGCTACCATAGCAACAGCCTTCTGAGTGGCTGTGTTTGGCCAGACTGTGAATCAACGCTTCCACAATGAAGTTTATGTAGTGACTCTACTAGTCTACTCCATTGACTTCAATGGTGAGAACCACTACATTGTATCCTATGATGGGAACCACAAGGTTGGCCTCTAGTAGGACCTGTAGTTCTCCTGTAAAAACATTTCCATTTGGAGTGATGGTGATAGCCCCAAGCTTCAGCCCAGGCTTTGGGTGCCTGGGGGTGGACCCCTTTATTTGGAGGTTCCCACTCCCGGGGGGGATGTAAATATGTGAACGGCGGTGAGGAGACCGCTGGTCACAACACCTCCCCCTACATTGCGCCCACTGAGAATCCTGACAGTCAGAATACTGACTAGCAGGGACTATTCCAACTCGTGGGTGTCCACAACAACCATAGAGTGGAAATAGAACATGTGGGGACCACAGGTCTCCACTGATCCCAAAGCATGGTGAGCACAGCAAGCCCACAAGAGGCTTGTTGCACTCGCTCCCCCTCCACCAGCATTCCGCTGCCGGGATATCAGTGGAGGTATGCTGACCGGTGGTTTCCAGGACCGCAAGTCACGCATACCCAACTCCCCCAGGGAACCCTGGCTTGGGTTGACTAGCTAGGTGGGGTTGACCATGGAACATAGTCTGACTGACAATCCGGTTTGACTTTTATTGAAATATAATTCCCTAGATATATATATATATTTACATATATATATATATATATATATATATACATATATATATATATATATATATGTGTGTGTATTACTTGGTAGACATGTACAGATGATGGGTACATTCGGTTTCTCTTAGTTGGTTCCATAGGCGCATACACTATATATTCCTCTGGGCATATTCCAGAGGGAATTTTGATTAATGTTTCTCTTTAAAACACAAATATAAATGAGGGATGTTTTTCTCGAGCCTCAATACATACGGAGACTTTAGTTCGGAATGTTTAGACTCAATGGATAGTCTCCTTGAGTGTAAGGAGTTCGCGTGGCTAAGTCCTCGACTCAGTTGGTGTTCTTCCTTTTGGGAGCGTTGGTTGGTCTTCAGTAGGACTTTCCCGTTGGCCTTCTTCCACAACTTTCCTCAGTTGTGGATTTTCCCAAGGTTCTGGTTGTGCAACTAAAATTTGTCTCTACGATCCGGTGCAGGTGTTACCTTCACATTCGGTATTGCCCATCGATGTCCTATTTTCCGGGAATATTGGAATGTTGTTGGGTCACCTCGCTTCCCTTTTTTGAGAGTTGGTGATTTAAGTCTGGTCAGACTGCACCACTATTGATGCATACTCTTAGCAGTGGGAATACACAGATTAGGCTTTACTCTGCTACTGTAGCATACTTCTAACAGTAAGAAGTTGACATGCTGTATTTTACCACCTCCAGATTTTTTTATCCACAGGACGTCTTTTCGACCATAGTCCTTCCAACAGCCAAAATCCTTCCTTAGGTGGCACTGGCAAGGGATTTTCTATACAAATTTTCTAACAGATAGTGTAAAGGTGGGGCCCTCCTCATACATTATTTATCTGCTCTAGTGGGGGACCATAACCAGGGAGCCCTTGTCTGCTGTGTAGTTTATATTTACCTATGTAGTTTATATTTACCTTGTCTGCGCCGTCGATTTTATATTCTAATAAAACTCAAACCGGATGGATTTTTATTATGATATTTCAGAAAGTGTGCTGATACACTATGGGATTCCAGTCCTCGTTTAATATTGTATAAATGCTCTGATATTCTTGTGTTTAGTTTTCTCTTAGTTTGGCCGATATGCTGTTTGCCACATGGACATTCTAGTAGATATATTATTCCTTCCATATTGCAGGACACCATGTTCATGATTTGATGTTGCTTTTTTGTTTGATTGGAGTTAAACGTTTCTATTCTTTGAGTACTGTACCTGTTTTTCTTATTTTTGCATTCTAAGCAATAATGAAACCCTATTATCTGAGATTTTTGATGTTCTTTATCTTTTATGTAGCTCTTTGTTAATTCCTTCTTGAGAATATTAGCTAATAATCTCAAGAAGCAATTAACAAGAATATCAGAGCATTTATACAATATTAAATGAGACAAATACAATACAATATTAAATGAGGACTGGAATCCCATAGTCAGTGCTAGATTAAGCCCTCAGGGGGCCCAGGGCACCCAAGAGAGAAGGGCACCCCACCCCCTCCCCCCCTCCGGAGCGACACTGCAGCAGGGAGAGAACACACCAGGCTGCCGGGGCAGGAGCGATCCACGCTGCCGGAGGAGGAGTGCGGCTGTGCATGTGGCTTCCTCCCCCCTCCTCTCGGGCTGTCTGAGAGGAGGGGGAGGAAGCCGCATGCACAGCTGCACTCCTTCCCTGGCAGCGTGAATCCCTCCTGCCCCGGTAACCTGAAGAGCGGTGCAAAGCTCCGGCCGGGGGGCCCCTTAAGACAGGGGGCCTGGGGTACTGGCCCCCTGGGCACCCCCCATAATCCGGCTCTGCCCATAGTGTATCAGCACACTTACTGAAATATCATAATAAAAATCCATCTGGTTTGACATTAATTGGAATCCAGAAGGTCCATGCAAATTGGAGAAATAATGACAGCATTAAAAAAAACAAGAAACAAAATGGATTTATCAAATGCAGACACACGAACCGCACGGTCTGAACATAGGGGTAATTCAGAGTTGATCGCTAGGCTGCGTTTTATCACAGCCTGAGATCAGGTCTGAACTGCGCTTGCGTATGCCCCGCAATGCGCAGGCACGATGGACCACAGTGACGCAGAGTGCCAGACAGTGATGGGTTGGTGCAAAAAAAGCAAGGTGATTGACAGGAAGAAGGCATTTGTGGGTGGCAACTGACCATTTTCAGGGTGTGTCTGGAAAAACGCAGGCATTGCCAAGCATTTGCAGGACAGGCGTCTGACGTCAATTCCGGTCCCAAACATGCTAAAGCGATCACAGCGGGTGAGTAAGTTCTGGACTACTCAGAGACTGCACAATAATCTGTTTGTGCAGCTCTGCGACAATACACTCCTCTGTACGCAGGTCCTATGCGAAGGCAGGACTGAAAATCGCTAGCGAGCGATCTACTCTGAAAGACCCCCATAGACATTGACCTCGGAGTACTCTTATGATCACATGCATACATACAATTTTTGAACATATAACCACATTAAGTAAATAATATGAATGAGTCAGAAAAACAATTTGATTGGGATTTTTTTAGTACAAGAAGGAAAAAACATGTGATTCACGCCAGGAAAAAACATGTGATTCACGGCCATCAATAAAGTTTTTATCCCATTTAAATGGACATCGGGGAAAGCTATCCTTATCCTTGACAAAGCATCCACAGTGGTGTGAAACGCGTAGGTCAAGTGAAGGCTACAACTAGAGACCGATATCTCAGCGCCCGGAGATCCCCAGCCGAATCCCTTACAGCCGGTGATGTCATCATTATGCGCCACGGCTTGCAGTTTCCGCCCAACACAGCGCCCGGCTCGGACTGGAGACGGAGAGTGGATACCGCTGGCTAGGGTAAGATAGGGACAGCGCAATACACAGTATCACCAACGCATCCTCAGTTGTGCCTTGTGAAACCACAACCTTATACCAACAAAATCTCAAAAAGATCTTAAACATAATACTGTTTTTAATTGTTTGTTTGTCCTGACTCAATTCATTATTTACTATCCAGTGCTTTTATATATATATATATATATATATATATATATCCTGTGTTGTCACTCACAAAGCGGCTGCAGACATTCGGAGGCAGGGAGGGGGCGGTGATGGCCTCCAATTCACAATATGGAGGCGTGTTGCTTCCTTTTGTGAGAGTGCTGAGGCCAGGGTCTCTGTCTTCTGATGAAGATTTGCTGTCCTCAGCAGTGGAGGCCTGGGATAATCAGCCAGTCAATAGTATTGCAGAGTAATCCGATGCTGCATTTTTGGATGCAGCAGTGGATCACATGTGCCTGCAGGAGGAATCTAATTATACCAGACGCCTTGTGCTGCATTGGCATATGAAACCATCGCTGCTGCTTCCAAGCAAGAAGCAGCAAAGCTCACTCCGTCCACACGTTAATCAGGCCCAATGTTCATAAACCCAAATACAGATACAGAACCAGATGCAGGTCCATAAAAGGTTTAATATCCACATGTGAATGAATGCAAGATTATACCAAGCCCATGAAGCTGGAGAGTACAACAACAAAGCTCAAGATATAGTTTAAAGTATGTAGTCAGAAATATCCAGAAATAATATACACATGTGAGTAACAGTAGGCAGACAGAATAATCTGGAACATATGTGCAGATGTGAATCAGTAGTGATCAGGTGGATAAACAAAGTCCCAGTTTAAAGCATTTACTGTATCACAGGCAGGCAGAAGACAGGTACTGTAAGTCCAAAACTCAGGTAGAGAGCAACAGCAGGCACAACATTATCCAGGAACATCACAGGAACCTTCCAGGACATCAGTAACTTCAGAGGGTCCTTTATAACAGGTGATGCACAGGTGACAGCAGAAATGAAGGGATTGACCCTCCACAAAAATATAGGGAGTTGAGTTCAGGCACCAGCACCTACAGTTGAACCCCAGTACTTCACAATGCAAATATACAAACAGCGTCCAAACATAATGCCCCCTTTTGGATACTTTAGAGTCTATCTTGTATGATCATTTGTCTTACCATGTCCTTGTCTACCTTGTACTTTGATCCAGACTCTAATGATAGCAATTCATGCTGGGAGACCGCTTCTTCCTGAATTGTAGCATCCAGAACCAAGGAAAGACAAAATCTCTTGACTACTGCCAAACTAAAGGCAGCAAGAGTCTGCAGTGCATGGTTATCAGAGTCAACAAGCGAAAGTGGCAAAAACTTAGGGAGGCTGTCAATTCATTATGATAACTTGTGATAAATCAGTACAATTACTCCCACACTGCTGCACCAATGTAAGAAAGTGAGAAATATTCCCTTTAAAAAATTGGTTGGTCTTTAGGGTACTCAATAGCAGATGCAGCAGTTGACACAGTGGGCACCGGATGCGCGACAGGCCAAGATACACATCTCCATACGCTGATAGGAGTGGAGAGCCTGGAGGTGTGAGCAGACAGAACTTTTTGCCTGGAGGTATGGGCAGACATGCACCTCATACCCAAAGGCAAGGGTACACAGAACCTCATGTCCAGAGGCATGGGCAAATTCAGAGCTCAGACAGAGAGCAACAGCATACAGAGGCACATCAGCCAGGACACTATTCAGGAACATCACAGGAACCTTCCAGAACATCAGTAACTTCAGAGGGAGATCCCAAGAATGGCAATAACCACAACTAGTGTAACACTGTGTTAGTGGGTTCTTTATAACAGGTGATGCATAGGTGAAAACAGTAATGAATGGATTAACTCCTCACAGGTGAGATCCACAATAATCCAGGTAGTTGAGTCCAGGCAGCAGCCCCTACAGGTGAACTCGAATACTGCACAATTTGATTATACAAATTTAGGGCCTTCTTCAAGCTTGTTAACAAACCCAAAAAGTTAGCAATTGGACAAAACCATGTGCAGTGCAGGTGGGGCAAATATAGCATGTGCAGAGAGAGTTAGATTTGTGTGGCGTGTGTTCAAACTGAAATCTAAATTGCAGTGTGAAAATAAAGCAGCCAGTATTTACCCTGCACAGAAACAATATAATCCACCCAAATCTAACTCTCTCTGCACATGTTACATCTGCCCCACCTGCAGTGCAACATGGATTGGCCCAATTGCTAACTTTTTGGGTTTGCTAACAAACCTGAATAACCCTCCTGAGCGCTAACACTAACACCACCTGAAGATGGCATTAGCTGCCAGGTACAAGGGGCCTACTTCAGAGTTGATCGCAGCAGCAAATTTGTTAGCAGTTGGGTAAAACCATGTGCACTGCAGGGGGGCCAGATATAACATGTGCAGAGAGAGTTAGATTTGGGTGGGGTGTGTTCAAACTGAAATCTAAATTGCAGTGTAAAAATAAAGCAGCCAGTATTTACCATGCACAGAAACAAAATAACCCACCCAAATCTAACTCTCTCTGCATATGTTATATCTGCCCCAACTGCAGTGCACATGGTTTTGCCCAACTGCTAACAAATTTGCTGCTGTGATCAACTCTGAATTACCCCCAAGGTCCTTAATGTTTTGCATTCTTGATCTTGGTAAATGCAACATTTTAGCATCCCCCATAGAAACCTTTAGCAAATGCAAACAGGGATTGCAGCAGATATGTTAGATATGTGCTGTGTTCCGCCATACTGTATATACAGTACATCCTTTGCATACAGGTGTTTTCATGAAAATATTTGCCAAATATGACCTTTTGTTTCACAACTTCCTACTCAATTAATGTACAGTATGTCAGTATTAATGATACCTTCTCAATTAGTCTTTACTTAGTCACAGCTAGTGACTGATTTTTGAATATAATAAACTGATACCTGCGAGTTCTTTATTGAGATTTACATATTTTGGTATGTTTTTGTTTTCCTAAATGATTTTGGGTATAGAAAATATAAATATCTTTTGGAAAGGACGTAGATGTATTTTTACTGAATGTTTTTACAATTCATTCCTACCAGGTATCAGCTGGATGTTATGGACGATTTAAACCAAACTTCTCCAGACAGCTTCATTCTACTTGGATTATCTGATGTCCCTTACATCCAGGTTATCTGTTTCCTGGTGTTCTTGTTGATGTATATTGCCACACTATCAGGAAATCTTCTACTTATCATTGTAATGAGGATCAACCCAAAACTACACAGTCCCATGTACTTCTTCCTGAGTAACCTCTCTGTTATTGATGTAGGCATCTCCTCTTCCATAGTACCCGTAATTCTAATAAATACGTTAGCCAGAGACAGAAGTATTTCCTGATTAGGGTGTGCAACTCAGATGTTCATCTCATTAGCATTAGGGGCAACAGAATGTATAATGCTGGCGATCATGGCCTATGATAGGTTTGCCGCCATCTGTAAGCCATTGTACTACAACATTATCATGAACAAGAAATTGTGCTTTTGTTTAGCTGTCGAGTGTTGGAGCGGGTGCTTCATCAATTCCTCCATTCATGTGGCCCTCACATTCCAACTGCCATTCTGCAGGTCCCATCATGTCAATCACTTCTTCTGTGAGATACCTCCATTCCTGAGATTGTCGTGCAGAGATACTCAGCTCAATGAGATAGTAGTGTATATCACAGTAGTGATTGTAACTGTGAGTTCTTTCTTGTTGACTCTCATTTCATATGTCCATATTATCTCCTCCATCTTGAAGATCCATTACACCCAAGGGAGGTATAAAGCTTTCTCCACCTGTGCCTCCCACCTCATTGTTGTCACCCTCTTCTATGGGACAGCTTCAGTCATATATCTACGGCTCAAATCCAGTTACTCTCATAAATCAGACAAGATTGTGTCTATTGTCTATTCAGCAGTGACTCCAATGTTGAACCCCTTCATATACAGTGTGAGGAATAAGGATGTGATAGAGACAATAATTAATAATCTGAGTAGGAGACAAAATCTCTGAAACTGGTTTCTTTTTTTTCCTACAATAAATTTTTATCAAGCATTTGCAAGATAATTATTGGGTACAGAAAAAAAAAAAAACAGAGAGGGAATGACAATGGGGAAGGTAAATACGGGGGACTGAGGGGAACAGGTCATCAACAAACATTAGTCACACAACAACAAAAAAATCAGAGAATTAACATATTTAGCTATCCGAGTCATCGAGAGGGAGTTCCGTCAGAGGGAAAAGAGGGGGTGAGCCCTGTGAAGCAGGGCAGGCAGGAGAGGTGGTGGGGGGGGCTTACCGTCTGTGATATAGATGTGCCACAGAAGCCGTTTCATGAGGGGAGCAGAGAGGACAGTAGAGTATTGAACACCTCTAGTCTCCAAAATGGGGGAGGGGAGGAGGAATTCCAGTGTTGCACAATGGTGGCCCTAGCTGATAATAATATATGACCTAAAACATAGCGGGAACACTTAGGGACAGTGAAGGGGTACCAATGTATTAGAGCTAAAGTAGTCTACAGTTAAGTGGATGTCTAAAACATCATAAATGAGGGAAAACACATCCATCCAGAAGGGATGTATAACTGGGCAATCCCAGAAAATATGATAAAGGGTACCTTCAGATTGGAAGAGACGCCAGCAAAATTTGGAGGTTGCAGGCTACATTTTGTGTTATTTGGAGGGAGACATATATAGCCTATTCCAGAGTTTCACATGCATCTCAGTTTGGTACATTTGGAAAGGGAAAAGGAGGAGAGATTAATAATCTGCCATTGTTTTATGGTAAATGACCGATGGAGATCCCTTTCCCAAGTAAGGTGGACTGAGGACTTCTCAGCTAAATCAGGGGGGATAATAAATGGTACCAGTATGACATGGCCCCCCGGGAAGAAGGTCTGGTCAATCTACTCAGTACTCGATCCAGGGTAGGCCCAATAGTGCAGTATCAGTATATATGCTATCAATCCAATGTTTAGGTTGTAAATAATAAAACCACGCTGAGGGTCCCAAATTAAATTTGGTGCAAAGGGCAGGAAAGGAGAGAACTTTAGATGGTGAGAGTAAATATCACAGAGATTCAACACCCAAGTGCAACCAATATGAGAGATGAAGGTGGGGTAGGGATTTATTCAGCACTTGGAGAGAAACATTTCTAGTAGGGAGAGAAAATTAAAAATGAGACTGATGTCGAAGGTCCCACACTTTAAGGGCATCACAGATGGCCATAAGGAACAGCGGGGGTTGAGGTCAAAACCGTCAGGGCAACCAGAGGTCAGGGAGAGGGAAACTTCTAAGGAGAGCACGTTCCAGGTCTACCCAAGGCTTGGAACCAGTTGGGAGAATCCAGTCAGATAGTGGAGATAACAGGGTGGCCTCATGGTACCTAGTCTAGTCAGGAAGGGTAAGACCCCCATGTGGTTTGGTGCGAGTCAGACGAGAGCACGCCATTCTAGATATATTTTCAAATATAAGAGAGCATTAACCTCCTCATTTGTTGCAGTAAATTAAAGGGAATTGCATAAGGAAGTGCACAGAAGAGGTACATTCATTTTGGTAATAACATCATTTTGAATGCCTCTACCCGGCCCAACCAGGAGACAGGGAATTGAATAAGGAAGTGCACGGAGGAGGTACATTAATTTTGTTAATAATGTCATTGTAAATGCCGCTAGCCGGCCCAACCAGGAGACCTCGTGATTCATCCAAGCTGCGCCCAGAGACGCCAGCTGTGTCAACAATGGGACATAGTTAACTTTATGAACATAAGAAATGTTAGTAGGAATGTGAATACCCAAATAAGACAGGGAGGAATATTTCCAAATGAAGGGGAAACGAGTATTCAAAAACTGCAGACTCACAGGGGGGATATTAATGAGAAGAGCTTCTATTTTGGTAGCATTCAATTTATAGTAGGAGGCAATGCTACAGTATATGAATTGAATAGTACGGAGGGAAGGAACGAGGTCTCTAGCATAGTTACAAACAAAAAAACATCATCAGCAAAAAGGCATAGTTTGTGGCAAGTGTCATACACAGAAAGCTCGGGTAATTGTGGGGATAAGCAAATCTTCTGGGAAAGGGTCTCGATGGCCAATACAAAGATCAGTGGAGAAAGGGGACACCCCTGCCTAGTTCCATTTGAACAAACAGAGAAAAATACAGCGCTTTGACACATATATGGAATGTCATAAAAATGAATATATTTAATATAACACAATAAAATTCACAATTTTATTGTGTTTGGGTAGCCTAGGTCCCTCGAAAAGTGGACAGTGATGACCAGTGCCAATTTCATCACACTCTATACCAAAAAACACAACTTTGCCAAACTCATATCCCAGCGTACCATCTGTGAACCAGGATCCCTCCCATCCGGCTGCCATTGCCATACGAGCCTTCATCTATATGGACTCTGCCAACAGGAACAGAGAACTGGTAAACTGCATCCAGCTGGAATGATTTATATATGAACTGCTTGACTCAAGTCTATATTCATTGTCCTAATATGAACTGATGATAAAAGTGACAATTATTGTTTTCCTGGATTCAATGCACTGGTATCCACAATGGGCCCTTTTTAACTGAGACTGCTGCTATACTGAATTTTTTAAATTTAATGAAATCTTTTCCAATTGTGTACATTTTATTGTGTTATATTAAATATATTAATATATATATATTTTTATTACATTCCATATATGTGTCAAAGCGCTATATCTTTCTCTGTTCACAATTTATCTAGAGCAGTGGTTCTCATACTTGGTCCTCAGGACTCCACACAGTTCACATTTTGCAGGTCACCCAGCAACTGCACAGGTGTACTCATTACTCACTGGCACATTTTAAAACATCCACAGCTGGAGCTCCTTATTTTACTTGTGATTCTGTGAGGAGACCTGGAAAACATGAACTGTTTGGGGTCCTGAGGAATGAGTTTGAGAACCAGTGCTCTAGGCTGGCTGGCAAAACTAAGCAGCGGCACAAACACAAAGTTATTTCAGTCAAACATTTGTTGCAAATTAGTAATGTATTAGAGCAAAAACCAATAAAAATGCCAATGCAAAAAGACTGTCCCCAAAGCCTCCCAAACATACAGCCCATAGTAAAAAGAAAACTGTGCAAGATGGAATTGTCCTTGGACCCTCTCACCCACCCTTTAATTGTATATTAAAAAAGACATGCATAGTTTAGCAAACCAAGCACTTGAGCAACAAGGGCTGCCCCTTTTGTGGCTGAAGTGCTTGGTTTGTTTGGGCACCCACAAAACAAGCTACCAATGGGGTTAAGACAGCTAAAAGTGTTGTTAATCCTCTTTACAGTTGGAAGATGCCTTCACACAATATTAGCTCATGCCCACTGGAATCCACCATTAAAAATCTCTGTACTACTTGGCATGAAAGGTCTTCCTTGTGCAATTTGTAGTTCATTTTATGAACATCAGCTTTTCCACATTTTTAGAAAGTAGCTTCCATTGCTGATCGCTCGCGAGGTTCCCACTGTGCTAAACACTCTTTCCGAGTACACACTGGAGGGTGGACAGCTTAAGCAAAACAAAGCTACTTTGTACAAGGGGCTCTAAATTGCCTTTTTACCTCCCAGTAGTCAAAGGGACTATGTGACATGTGCATTGGCATTAAAATAATCCACCATTCTAATGATGCTTACTGTATCAGATTGGGTCACAGTAGAGGTGTCAATAATTTTGAGCAATTCTTTTAGGCCTAACCAGATGTCATAACGATGCTTTACTCTGGTCCACTGAGTGGACTTATCCTCATCACCAGTGGGTCTCTGGGAAAAGGTTAGTTATTTCCTGGCAGCAGCCACCTCGGAAGTACTGGGTTGCTGCTCCAGTTCTTCTATCAACTGATCCACATTGGCTCACAATGCTTCTAGTAATGGATGGTGGCATGGCAACTACTGAACACTGGGGCAGATGTATTAACCTGGAGAAGGCATAAGGAAGTGATAAACCAGTGACATGTGCAAGGTGATAAAGGCACCAGCCAATCAGCTCCAATATGTAAATTAACAGTTAGGATGTGATTGGCTGGTGCCTTTATCACCTTGCACATATCACTGGTTTATCACTTCCTTATGCCTTCTCCAGGTTAATACATCTGCCCCATTATTTTTATCACAGTGCCTGAATCTGAACACACAAGTTTTATTTATTTCTTTATTGGTTTACAACACACTGTGACTCACAGCAATTCTAGTAATGGTGGTATGGTCCCTACTGAACATTACTTTTTAACATAGTGCGTGACCCTGAACACACACTTGTTTTAGTAATTTCCTTTATTTTTAATACAGGTTGAGTATCCCATATCCAAATATTCCGAAATACTGAATTTTTCGAGTGAGGGTAAGATAGTGAAACCTTTGTTTTCTGATGGCTCAATGTACACAAACTTTGTTTAATACACAAAGATATTAAAAATATTGTATTAAATGACCTTCAGGCTGTGTGTATAAGGTGTATATGTAACATAAATGCATTCTGTGCTTAGACTTGGGTCCCATCACCATGATATCTCATTATGGTATGCAATTATTCCAAAATACGGAAAAATCCCATATCCAAAATACCTCTGGTCTCAAGCGTTTTGGATAAGGGATACTCAACCTGTAACACTGTGACTCACAGTGCTTACTGAATATGGGGGGGTCATTCTGAGTTGATCACTCGCTGCCGATTTTCGTAGTGCAGCGATCAGGTAAAAAAATGGCAAAACTGTGCATGCGTATGCACTGCAATGTGTACGCTCATCGTACGGGTACAAACAGCATCATTGCTGTGCAATACCTCTAGCGACTAATCCATTCGCACAGCCGATCGCAAGGAGATTGACAGGAAGAGGGTGTTTGTGGGTGTCAACTGACTCTTTTCTGGGAGTGGTAGGGAAAACGCAGGCGTGTCCAGGCGTTTGCAGGGCGGGTGTCTGACGTCAATTCCGGGACCTACATCACTAGGATCATCGCACAGGATAAGTAACTTCAGGCCTGGTCTTGTTTTGCACAAAATGTTTTTGTACCACTCGGCTGCACATGCGATTGCACACTTGCAAAGCGAAAATACACTCCCCCGTGGGCAGCGACAATGCGTTTGCACTGCTGCAAAAAGTAGCTAGTGAGCTGTGTTTTTTAACACAGTGCCTGACCCTGAAGACACACAAGTTTATTAAATTTCTTTTTAAATCAAACAACACACTGTAACACAAAAAGTTTCTAGAAATGGTGGCATGGCACATACTGAATGATAAATTGTAACAGTAACACACAAGTTTTATTAACTTTTTTTTTAAAAACAATGTTCCTGTGTTTGTTTTATAGGACACAGTGCCCCCTTAAGTAGAATACAATGCTCCTAATGGCATTTTTCAAAGTGCCCCTGCCTTTCCTGGCTTTAAGTTACACAAACACAAGAGGACAACACAGTGCTCAAGCACAAGTCTGCTAGCCAATCCCCTGGCATTTAGTGCTGCAGGTCATAGTCCCAAAATGACACAGTGCTTCTAAGTTAGTACTTCTTCCTCCTAAGCTCCAACACAGTACCCACACACACCGACCCTCAACTAGCCTGTGTAAAATGGCACCTGAACATGAGGGCATACTTGCCAACTTTGTTGTTCCCTCCTCTGGGAGGGGGCAGCCTGGATGGAGCATAGGGGCATGGCAGTAACAAAGGTGGGCTGTGCGGGGGGAATGGTGGCACGATCGCATCATTGTGGCTCCACCCCCCACTATACAGTGCCAACAAAACTGGCAATGCATAGCAGGAGGTAGGGCTAGAGTATGGTGATTCAGCATGAATAGAATCATTGGGCTCCCGCGGACCTCGAAGCGGCTATCCCGGGGGGCGTCTAAGGGTAGCACACGTGCAAACAGGATCAGCCAGCAGCATACAGCGGGCTGCAGGAGCTGCTGTATGAGACTCTGACCACACACATTAATACACTATAATAAGTGTGGATCTGAGTACCCACATCCACTTTGTAAATGGACGCGGAGATATTAAATCAATACCTAATTTATTAGGATTGGAACTGCGTTACCTAGAGTGGATAGGAGGTGCTACTGTGTAACTGTATATCACAAATCTATAATTTGTGAACCCATACAAGGGTTGGATTTATCATTGGTGCAGAGTCAATAATGATTACACAATACCGGCACAATGAATATATAGCAGCACACAATAGCTGACTTTGAGTACGATAGAAAGGTATGGGCTATAGAATCAGCTGGTGATATTCAGCAGATATTTATTATATGGAGTGAATTGCACTCATTGATAGTGTAGATCCGGCTACCCGCACCTATCTACGAATCATCATAGATGCACACACGACACCTTATTCTATATTGATGTCTTAGAAGCCATGGTTCAGAAAGGGACAATGTGGCTTTAGATATGGCATCAGTACAATAAGCATTAATTTAAACATACACACACTGAGTTCAATACGTGCGAAAAGAAATGTTACAAACTAGATGAACATCTTTGCAAACAAGGCTTTTTTGAAATAAAGAGGTATATAACATCTGTGATAAACAATAAGATAGTGGGAATTACTGATTAATATTGAATGATGACATCAAGAAGTCAATAGAATCTCACAAAATATTAGCTTTGAATAGCAGTGGGGGCTATTATGCCTTTATTATAAGATAAATATTCAACATAGCAGTGGCAGTCTCTGACGATTAGAAATTTATTTTAATATCACATTTTTTCAATACTTTTTCACTTACCTTATCTTCTCGATTTTATATATTTCATATTGCTGTAAATTTTAAATGATTATAATAAAGTATATGTTTTATCTATGAATTTATTATGTAATTGTTAGGTTCTCAGTGCACCCAGGAAATGGCTACTTTTTCTGAGTGTTTATGTTATGTCCTTCTAAGCTGAGGGTAGCACTCCCGAATAAGGAAAATATATGGAAACTATACAATTAAATTGTGAATATTAGGGAATGAGAACATCTTTTGTTAAAATTGTTCTTACTGGTGCGGGAAAATCTCTTGCTCTATATGAAACTTACAGCTGGTGCTATACCATCATTCTATCATCCCAGCACAGTATCTAAATAATAACTGTGAAAACACAATAAAATAAGAAATGTAAACAATATTATATACACCTTCTTTGAATCTATAAGTATGGCATCATTTAATTTAAGTCAGAACCTTCCAAGTAGACAAGAAAAATGGACAGCAGAAAAGGGAAACATATTTGGTGATATACAAACTGGTGCTGGGGGAGGATCACAAACTATTGGGACTACTCATTTGATAACCTTGCAAAAAAATGTCCTCATAAAACAAACAAAGGTTTTTTGGAACAAAACTATGTTTGAAAGTTACAAGCAGAGTAAAATGACACCAAGGGGACTACGTACCAAGGTCTTCACGGCATTTGAGCTAGAAGAATCCCTCAAAAAAGAATGGGAAGAAGCATTGTTAAGATGCTGACATGAACTTCTAAACATACTCATTAAGCATGATGAAGCAAGATGGAAACAATGCACAGAGGAAATCACTGAGATTAGTGCTAAATTAAAAGAACATGAGAACCTTGAAGCATTCCAAAAAGCATACCAGAAGCACAAAATGGAAATAGAAAGTTTTGAGAAGAACCTTATAGAGAGGAAACAACAAAAATTCCTTAGGGATAAGAACGATTATTCTAATAATACTGTATTTAAATGGAATAAGAGGAGAACCTTAGGGGGAGACAGGAGACTCAGTGAGATTAATTCTACTTCTGAAATGGAGACAACGGATGGGGAATCTTCGGATAACTCCTCAGAGAACAGAAAGAATCTAGGAAGGAGGCAACATCACCATCATTTTTTAGGGGTTGGTCAAATGGACCAAAGAGGCCCTACAAGAGAACAAGGAGGGGACATAATAGCAAAAAAATCAAAGAAAAAGGGAGAGAGGGGACTGGGGACAAAACCCCCGGAAGAAATACAATATGTACAGTAAATAAAGGAACAAGATGCATTGAAGGTAATTAACCTCTCAGACAGACAATTGAATGAATGCCTTATAAATGTCTTCTCTAAGGCCTGACATTTTCTCCAATGCAACCCATGAATCGATATGGGGTTGAAAAGGATCTTAATTTATTTGTGAGGAAATACTCCTTAAAAAATTCTTCCTATCAAAAGAAATATGGAAGGAAGGAAGAAAGATACAACAATTCCACATTGGATGAGTCTGACAATGAAGCCCTAAGAATGCTAGAAGAACTCTCTACAGAAGACGAGAACTCTGAAACACTAAGAGATATAACATTGAAGAAAAGATCAACATTTTTTCTTAATTTCCAAATTATTCCAGAAGCCAAAATCTACCTGGATTTGGTATCCAAGGATCTGGATAGACTATACTGTGGTAGAAATACTCTCGGTAAATACAATCTTACGACAGATAAGAATGAAGCCTTAAAAGAGATTCAAAATTGGAATGAAATTGAAATCAAGCCCTCAGACAAAGGGGAAATGTGGTCCTTTGGAAGAAAGAAATGTACCTGCAAGAAGTCATGAGACAACTAAACAACCAGGAGTGCTACCAAAGATTGATATTCAACCCTACAGCTAATTTTTTAAAACAGTACAAAAACCTAGTGGAAAGACAATTCTGTATAGGAATTAAAAATAAAAGAGAAAAAGAATTCCTGGAGGTAACAAATCCTAGAATACCAACATTTATGCACTCCCCAATGTCCACAAAAACTTGACGAAACAGCCAGGGAGACCAATAGTCTCAGGAATTGGGGGACTACCTGAAAAGGCGAGTGTATTTGTGGACAAATATTTGAGAAGCTTTGTTACAGAGCTGCCTTCCTATACTAGGGATACGATGGACATACTTAAAAAACTTGAAAATTTGGTAGTCACCCCTGAGACATGGCTATGCACATGTGATATTGAATCTCTTTACATGAGCATAGACCATGAAAAAGGAATACAAGCAGCTGAATACTTTCTAAATATGAAAGGAAAGGATTCATTTGATGATTTCATTGTCAATTTGTTAAGGTTCATTCTCACAAAAAATATTTCATTTTTAACTAGAGATTCTACCTACAGACCCGGGATACAGCGATGGGTAGCACATGTGCGCCAATGTACGCCAATCTGTAACTCAGGTGGGGGGAAAAGAAATATGTCTTCACGCCAGATAATGATCGATACACAGATCACGTGTTCAACTGGGTGAGATATATAGATGACATTAATTATCTGGGAGTAAGAAGTTAGATTACTGAAGGAATTCCTAGAAAAACTTAATAAGAACTCCCTAAACCTGAGGTTCACCACCGAGATGAGCCAGAAGAGAATTACATTCCTGGACCTCAGTATAGAAATTGATGAGGATGGAAAACTGTCATCAGATATGTTCAGAAAAGAGACAGCGAGTAACAGCATATTACATGCAAAAAGTTCGCATCTACCAGCCACAATAAAGGGTGTTCCAAAAGGAGAATTTCTGCGGACACACAGAAATTGCTCAAAGAGGATAAATTTAAAATAAGAGCCCAATAATTGGGGAAGAGATTGGAACAAAGAGGATATAGTAAAAATCTGATAAAGAAGGGACTTAGAGCAGCAGCAAATGAGAACAGGAGTTCCCTGATCATCCCAAAAGTGAAGAACAAGGAGATGGACTCTAAGATTTATTGGCACTTATTGTAGTGAATGGAATTACATATGAGAAATCCTTCAAAGACATTGGAACATCCTTACCAATGATAAAGAAATGGTAAAGGTAATAGGAGACAGGGTGAATGCCAGTTAGAGAAAATCTTCTAACCTTAGAGATAAACTGGTACATAGCCATTTCGAAAACCATAAAAGAAAGGAAGGAGGAATAAAAGGATGTTTCCAATGTGGTAATTGTAATACATGTAAATATGTAGAACTAACAAAACAAGTGGAAGACAGATATGGCAAAATACACCCCATAAGAGATTTTATTAACTGTAAGACCATAGGGGTCATATATTGTTTAAACTGTGGATGCGGACAAAAATATGTTGGACTTACGAGTAGACAACTAAGGATGAGACGGGTTGAACATATCAGGAATATAAAAAATGCTGCACAAGATCAGATGAGGTTTAAGAACCTCACAAGTGTAGCTAGACATTTCCTCAGGAAGCATGGTGGTAACCCGGAGAGTTTAAGAATAAGAGGGTTGGAAAGAATACAGGTGGTCATTCCGAGTTGTTCGCTCGCAAGGCGATTTTAGCACTGTTGCTCACGCTCAGCCTCCGCCTACTGGGAGTGAATCTTAGCATCTTAAAATTGCGAACGATGCATTCGCAATATTGCGATTACAAACTTCTTAGCAGTTTCAGAGTAGCTTCAGACTTACTCGGCATCTGCGATCAGTTCAGTGCTTGTCGTTCCTGGTTTGACGTCACAAACACACCCAGCGTTCGCCCAGACACTCCCCCGTTTCTCCAGCCACTCCTGCGTTTTTTCCGTAAACGGTAGCGTTTTTTCCCACACGCCCATAAAACGGCCTGTTTCTGCCCAGAAACACCCATTTCCTGTCAATCACACTAAGATCGCCTGAGCGATGAAAAAGCCGTGAGTAAAATTCCTAACTTCATAGCAAATTTACTTGGCGCAGTCGCAGTGCGGACATTGCGCATGCGCACTAAGCGGAAAATCGCTGCGATGCGATGGAATTTACCGAGCGAACAACTCGGAATGACCACCACAGTTAGGAATTCAAAGAGGGGACATGATGAGAGAACTCCTGAAGAGAGAAACCAAGTGGATCTTTCTGATGAACAGTGTAGATCCAGAAGGTCTCAATTAGTATAATCAATTCTCCTCCTATTTGGATTGAACAGATGAAATATATAAAGTGTCCCTACAGACATACACATATAGGGAATTATGAAACAGCCATAGAATGGTGAAAATATGTGATGTACTTGCACATAGCCCTGGGGAACATACCTTTGCAAATGGAATCTAATGTGTGATAAATTGGAACTCTATATTAGAACTGTAAAAGACATTATATCTAATAGTAAAAAAAAAAAAAAGCTTATAGATGATTCCAGTGTTGGAAACAAAGGTAAACCAAAAATTTTAAAAAAGGATGAACACCTAAAAAATAATATATTCATCATAGAATTATATACTTACCCAGAGAATCTAAATTAATAGGTTAAAGAGAAGAAGAGAAGGCAGTTAAGACAAAGAAGGATAATAATAAGATATAGAATTTAGATGAGGTACAAGAGTTGAGGGATATGATTTGAGGAGATCAAAAATAGGAATATTTTAGATAGGAATTGGTACGATAATCATTATAGATTCATATCATAAAAGATTAATATTATATCTAATTAAATAAGAATACACTTAGAATAATAGAAGGTAGGGATAAATAGGGAGCACGGTTTATAATCACAATTTGGTGTGGTATTGAGTTTTTGGATTGGCCCTTTTTATCACAGATTATTTAATTAGGAGGCACATTAGTATATAAATAGATTCACATATGGATATAGGTGTGTGAGGAGACAATAATAAAAAAGTATGCACAAATATATATTTATAAGAAATGTTATTAAAAAAAGCTCATACAATAAACAATATAAACACTTATAATAACACTATACACATTAAAAGTTATAAATTATCACATGAGCATCACATTAGCACAGTAAATCATTAATGTGCATCTATTATGTATAGGGACACTATAAGGAGTGTTCAGATATATAATCATCACAAGTATTATATAACACACAAATCATGGGTGATCACAGTGGAATATAATTATAAGTCACTAAACACTAAAATACTGCACATTATAAGTATAATTAATCCTACTATTTATATCTATTTAGAAAAAAAACATAAGAATTCCTAATAAAAAAGGATATATATATATATATATATAAATAAAAACTACCACTATTTCTTTCCTTCCACTTCTACCCATGGATAAAAGCAGAATATTATTAACAAATTATCTAAGGATAAAAATTATTGTAATGGTTCAGGAAGGAAAACTGGGTATTTAAGGTGAATATATTAATTTATGGTTAAAAATATTAAAAATAGTAACAAATAAATATGAACTTCATATTTTAATCTATTAAGATCGCGGTGATCAAAGATGCAAATAAAACTTATAGAAAGTGTGTAGAGATACATCACTAATAAATATCATAAATCAGATATAAAATATAATGAAATAAAAAATGAATTCTCCTTGGAGTGTGTTGAGATACATCACTAATAAATATCATAAACCAGATACAAAATAAAATTAAATAGAAAAGGAATCCTCTTTGGTATGCGATCAAGGCAATGTAGGGATTATAAAAAGCACAAAACATAAACCTTTAGGTATTCTCTGTCTATAGAAAACACTAGGACTACTTGATGACCAATGGATATAGAGGGAGGGGTATATAAACCTGTCAATCATGACAATCAGGTTGATGCCCTGACAAAGCAGCCTCTGTGAAACGTGCGTGTTTTCACAGAGACTGCCGCGTGCTATGAAATACCACTCCTAATGTAACATTGTTGTATATTGCTATTGTGCTTGAAATAGCTGGTCCCGGCTGGGCATTGCTGTGTGAGAACTGGGGCGGTGAGAGCACCAGTGTCATCTCCAGCCACACGCAGTGGCTATCCCGGGGGTGGCTAAGGGTAGCACACATGCAAACAGGATCAGCCGGCAGCATACAGCGGGCTGCAGGAGCCGCTGTGTGAGACTCAGACCACACACATTAATACACTATAATAAGTGTGGATCTGAGTACCCACATCCACTTAGTAAATGGACGCGGAGATATTAAATCAATACCTAATTTATTAGGATTGGAACCGCGTTACCTAGAGTGGATAGGAGGTGCTACTGTGTAACTGTATATCACAAATCTATAATTTATGAACCCATACAAGGGGTTGAATTTATCAATGGTGCAGAGTCAATAATGATTGCACAATACCGGCACAATGAATATATAGCAGCACACAATAGCTGATTCTGAGTAGGATAGAAAGGTATGGGCTATAGAATCAGCTGGTGATATTCAGCAGATATTTATTATATGAAGTGAAATTCACTCATCGATAGTGTACATCCAGCTACCCGCACCTATCTATGAATCATCATAGATGCACACACAGCACCTTATTATATATTGATGTCTTAGAAGCCATGGTTCAGAATGGGACAATGTGGCTTTAGATATGGCATCAGTACAATAAGCATTCATTTAAACATACACACACTGAGTTCAATAAGTGTGAAAATAAATGTTACAAACTAGATGTACATCTTTGTAAACAAGGCTTTATTGAAATAAAGAGGTATATAACATCTGTGATAAACAATAAGATAGTGGGAATTACTGATTAATATTGAATGATGACATCAAGAAGTCAATAGAATCTCACAAAATATTAGCTTTGAATAGCAGTGGGGGCTATTATGCCTTTATTATAAGATAAATATTCAACATAGCAGTGGCGGTCTCTGACGATTAGAAATTTATTTTCATATCACATTTCTTCAATAATTTTTCACTTACCTTATCTTCTTGATTTTATATATTTCATATTGCTGTAAATTTTAAATGATTATAATAAAGTATATGTTTTATCTATGAATTTATTATGTAACTGTTAGGTTCTCAGTGCACCCAGGAAATGGCTTCTTTTTCTGAGTGTTTATGTTATGTCCTTCCAACCTGAGGGTAGCACTCCCGAATAAGGAAAATATATAGAAACTATACAATTAAATTGTGAATATTAGGGAATGAGAACATCTTTTATTAAAATTGTTCTTACTGGTGCGGGAATATCTCTTTCTCTATATGAAACTTACAGCTGGTGCTATACCATCATTCTATCATCCCAGCACAGTATCTAAATAATAACTATGAAAACAGAATAAAATAAGAAATTTAAACAATATTATATACACCTTCTTTGAATCTATAAGTATGGCATCATTTAATTTAAGTCGGGACCTTCTAAGTAGACAAGAAAAATGGACAGCAGAAAAGGGAAGCATATTTGGTGATATACAAACTGGTGCTGGGGGAGGATCACAAACTGATTGGTATACTCATTTAATGATCTTGAAAAATGTCCTCATAAAATAAAGGTTTTCTGGAACAAAACTATGTTTGAAAGCTACTAGCAGAGTAGAATGACACCAAGGGGACTACATCCCACGGTCTTCCCGGCATTTGAGCTAGAAAAATCCCTCGAAAAAGAATGGGAAGAAGCATTGTTAAGATGCTCACATGAACTTATAAACATACTCATTAAGCATGATGAAGCAAGAATGAAACAATGCACAGAGGAAATCACTGAGATTAGTGCTAAATTAAAAGAACATGAGAACCTTGAAGCATTCCAAAAAGCATACCAGAAGCACAAAATGGAAATAGAAAGTTTTGAGAAGAACCTTATAGAAAGGAAACAACAAAAATTCCATAGGCATAAGAACGATTATTCTAATAATACTGTATTTAAATGGAATAAGAGGAGAACCTTAGGGGGAGACAGGAGACTCAGTGAGATTAATTCTACTTCTGAAATGGAGACAACGGATGGGGAATCTTCGGATAACTCCTCAGAGAACAGAAAGAATCTAGGAAGGAGGCAACATCACTATAATTTTTTAGGGGTTGGTCAAACTATGCCGACGCCGGGATCCTGAGCAATCACAATGCTGCCACACACAATGCCGACCCACAGGCACTATTCCCACTTGGGGGTGTCCACGACATGTGGCAAGCGCAGTGAGCCTGCAAGGGGCTGTGTTGCTCTTGCCCCTGCTGCTGGCATTCTGCTGCCAGGATCCCGGGGTCGGTATACTGACCACCGGTCTCCCCAGTGCCAGTCTCCCAGCCCCAACCCTATATATATTTTTTTTTTTTTCTAGGTGCCAAGCACACTGCTTGAACAGCAGCTATTCATTGCGCCCTGGTGACCTTTTGTTTTCATAGATTACTCTAAGAAATTGACTGTAGGATAAGGCAACATCTTTCGTAGGTTTTGGATGCACGCTACTGGCTAGTAATAAATTATTTCTATCAGTTAGCTTAGTATAAAGTGTCGTTTGTAACCAGCCATCAATATTCAAAATGGGGACATTTAAGAAGTTTACTGTGTGTTTGTCAATTTGATAGGTACATTTTTCCGGACTGAAACTAGTGTTGTGAGAATCAATCACTTCAACTCCTCCTGTGTGCCTGACCAAAAAAGTAAAAGTTTGCCTATATAGTATTAATATCTCACTGTTATGTTGTATATATCAGATTTGAGAACAAATCCTATTCAATCATAAACATAAATGCTTTTGCATGCAGTGGGGCCACATTGGAGCCCATCGCACACCCTTATGTTTGCAGGTAAACTGACCCATTGAAATAAAAATAATTTCTATTCAAAATTAATTTCAATAGGCAAATATAAAAAAAATCTTATCTCAACACCCAAATAATGTGGATTATTTGTTATTAACATTTTAGTAGTATAATCCCATGCTATGCGCGTATATATGTATACAAATAACAAACGTCAAGAGAGCATAGAAGACATTGATCTGGCAAAGTTGTTATGTCTGCTAGTAAAGAATTTGTATGCTTAAGAAAAGTGGGTCTATTCTCTATACTGGGCTGGAGGTTTCCATCCGGATACACTGAGATGGGTTGAAAACAGCCAATATAATCAGCTGCCCTGATGGTCTAGAAGGATGGACGGCATTCTCCTTCACCCACTTGTGCTACTCATTTATACTGCCAGCACACAGTGTGGAGACGGACAGCAGAATGTGAGTGGCGGCTTCCCTCCTGCTCTCCATCTCAAAACATTTGCAAAACTCACCTACGGCCAACCAGCTCAATGGAGCAGAAGAGCCCACACACTTAAGGATGGCTATGTATATAGCTGGTGAGACTTAATAACAAGAGCAGGAGATAGTAGCATACCGCTGGCTAATGAACTGTATTTGAACATCACATATAATGACCTGCTAAGTCTATCTATTCACATGGCTACTTTTGGAACTGGATCTTATTAAGGCTTGGTGGTGTAAATGAGAATGTGCCATATGGATTAATATTGATTTTTTTGTTATATTTATTTCATCTATTGATATGTCCTGAATGGACAAATTTTGTAATTAATAAACTGTACAAGCGCTCTCTAAATAGAGTAATATTTTTTACCCGTTTTTAGTAGGATGTTTATGTATTTTAGGGACCGTATATAAGTTGGGTCTTTTAGGCTGTGATACTAATAAACAATTCCTTATTTGTTCTGTTATTATGTTATCCTTAACCGCTTGTATGATAATGGTGTCAAGCTCTTTTAAAGAAAATAGACTTAGGATCTTGTGTCAAAAGCTTAAACTGTAGGTATGTCAGAGGCCTATCTAGAGAGGAGGGGACCTGTGTACAGTCTCCGTGTGTGGTCCCCCTTCTCTCCCATAGCCGGCAGTAGACTTTGGCACTGTGCAGAGTCTCTAGTGCTCAGTGCGCTAGAAGTGGTGCCGGCTACGGGAGAGGAGGCGGCCCACACAGGGTCACCAATGGATGCCGGAAAGGTAAGCATAGAAGAAATGGGTGCAGTGTGTGCGGTGTGGGGCCCCTCTGCACCCATTATAGATATGCCATTGGTGTATTTTCACCAGCTAGTTGTCTCAAAATTTCTCACTGGTAATCCTCTAGATTCTGTATGACAATAGACCTTCTTTTGTCGGATTGTCTTATGATAATGTCCTCATATGTGACCAAATCTTTAAACGCTTTGCGCTCTTCTTGTGTCATATTCCAGTACTTCGCTTTTTGAAAGCTCAAATGATGCGTTACTTCTTGATCCATTAGTCTAATGTAAGTCTTAATGGTAGGAATACTACTTGCTGGATCGAATTTTTACTTTGGTTTCAAAGGTGTTAAATGGGGTGGTAATATATTTCCCATAGATGCAGAATTCTGTGTACTGAAGTATTCTTTAAGTTCGATGTTACGGTTTAGTTAAGAAACTTTTAACTACTTTTGTCCCAGCACCTCTGTGTCACCCATGATTGACTACCCCCAGCATGTGATGTCTTTGGTATGCTGCGGCAGCTCTACAGGCTGCAGAATGCCATTCCAGACACACTAGAAGCCAAGGCACACAAGCACCTATGAATGGTCCTGACTATCCCCTCTTCTATAGATTGCAAGCTCTCAAGATCAAGGCTTTCTTTCCTCATGTGCTCTTCCATTTGTACACCATCATATCCTGCCTCATGGTATATAGTGGTGGATCAGATCTGACCAGACCAAAATGGAAGGGTTATCTTACAAGCAGGGCCTGGGTATCTCTCAATTAGCGCAGAACCTAAGAGGATTGAGGACATTGATGGCAACGAGAATCCATATGCCAGGCAGGACACTAGGACAATTCCATGGCCTAAAATTAGCAGTGGTGATCTGGGTTGTTATCTCCATCATATATTAAACAGGTAGGTGGTCAACAAAGAAGCACATGGGCTACTCAGGTTGAATTCTGGGGCCTGGGAGATGGTATATAATGGACCACAATGGGGTGCTCATTTAGGGAACATCTGCTCTGTCTGGTAATCGGAAACACTCCGTGAAGCTCATCTAAGGGGAAATAGACTGTATTCATGCACTTAGCAAGTATTGTTCTAATCCGTACAGCTGAACTCATTTCAGTAAGTGCAAATTTCGCGGTTCGATATATGCTTTTACCTTCACCCACTAAACCATAAGTGATCTCATAACTGTGATAGTCACATGATGTCACAGAATGACATTGCTACAGGGCCACAAATAATTCAAATACATAAAAACAGTTTAAATTATATAAAAAGTTTACTGAAACTACAAGTTGTATCAATCTACAAAGGTTTGTTACGAAGTAATGGGGAATTGATAATGAACTGTCTCACAGGCCTAGAGAAATGATGTACAATTGAGTTGGGAGCAGCAAAATTTCTAACACTAAAATAACCTACTCCAGGGACCAGACAACATAACATAAGACAGAGATTTTCTCATACAGTGGTGCTATATGGTCATCAACAGAATCCAACTCATGCATCCAGATTGCTGCATTTACTACTAGAAGGTATGTGAGCTCAATTTAAAAAAAAAATCAGTATAAATATACCCCAATATTTTAAACATGCAAAATAATAAATCAACAAAAGTTTAGGCTAAGTAAGGAAAGAGATGTTTTAAATGTAAGGTAAACTGGTAAATAGTTTAAAAATACTCGGGGGATAAAAAAATTAAATCGGAAAATATTTAGAATGATTTCAGTTTTTGAAATGACACAGAGCTGTAATTTGTAATAAATCAGAATAAATGTATTTTTTGTGTGATCACAAATTTTTATACTATGAATGTATTGCACAAAATAATTTTACTGATATGTAGATTATAATAAAAATGACACAGTTCAGGAAATTGCAGAACAGCGACCGAATCATTTTGGTAGAAAAACAGCTTTTTCTGAGTAACTGAGAACATAAACTGCACCAAGCAACTTTTATCTGTAATGACAGGGAGGGAGGGGGTTCTAGTTTTACATGAATCAACTCTTTTGAACTAGTACTGATTCTTCTTTCTTAATGGATGTCTACATCCGTTCCATGTTTTATTGTGTAACATGCTGAAACATATAGAGGAGGAGGAAATTCAAGATGCTTAATTTTATTATTACAGTGTTCCGCCAAGTTGTGAGATATGACGGGAAATATGATCAAGTTTACGGATGCAGATGCCTGATCTACATGTTCTCAAATATACAATGCAACCAGGTAAGTGTTGAATAAAGTCTTGTGATGATGAAAATGATCAGTGTGTGTTAGCGTAGAGGAGGATCTGTATGTGTCATCACAAATGTGGACAATGCTTTACCAACAAAAATGTTTTTTTTTTTCATTAGACATATATATATATACATATACAGTGTGTGTATATATATATATATATATATATATATATATATATAGCAAGAAAACCTCATATGAGGAAAAAGGCAGCACTCAGAGACTGAATATAATCACTTCTTTATTTCAACATTTCAGAGGTCTCCATCCCTTTCGTCAGGAGATAGTGAGGGTCATTCCGAGTTGTTCGCTCGCTAGCTGTTTTTAGCAGTCGTGCAAACGCATAGACGCCGACCACAGGGGAGTGTATTTTCGCTTTGCAAGTGTGCGAACGCCTGTGCAGCTGAGCTCTGCAAAAACATTTTGTGCAGTTTCTGAGTAGGTCAGCCCTTGTGATCACTCCATCCTCTTCGTGTCTGGAATTGACGTCAGACACCCGCCCTGCAAATGCTTGGACACGCCTGCGTTTTTCCAAACACTCCCAGAAAACGGTCAGTTGCCACCCACAAACGCCCTCTTCCTGTCAATCTCCTTGCGATCGGCTGTGCGAATGGATTCTTTGTTAAATCCATCGCTCAGCAACGATCCGCTTTGTACGGTGCATACGATGCGCAGTAGTGACCTGATCGCTGCACTGCGAAAAACGTCAGCGTGCGGTCAGGTCGGAATTACCCCCAGTGTGTACACACATTGCAAGTGTTTAAATAGCATGCCCAAACAAATGGTTACACATGTGATGGATAAGCAATCAAGCACTAGAACACCAGGGGTAATTCCAAGTTGATCGCAGCAGGACATTTTTTAGCAGTTGGGCAAAACCATGTGCACTGCAGGGGAGGCAGATATAACATGTGCAGAGAGAGTTAGATTTGGGTGGGTTATTTTGTTTCTGTGCAGGGTAAATACTGGCTGTTTTATTTTTACACTGCAAATTAGATTGCAGATTGAACACACCACACCCAAATCTAACTCTCTCTGCACATGTTAAATCTGCCTTCCCTGCAGTGCACATTGGCCCTCATTCCGAGTTGATCGGTCGCAATGCGAATTTAGCAGAGTTACACACGCTAAGCCGCCGCCTACTGGGAGTGTATCTTAGCATCTTAAAATTGCGACCGATGTATTCGCAATATTGCGATTACAAACTACTTAGCAGTTTCAGAGTAGCTTCAGACTTACTCGGTATCTGCGATCAGTTCAGTGCTTGTCGTTCCTGGTTTGACGTCATAAACACACCCAGCGTTCGCCCAGACACTCCCCCGTTTCTCCGGCCACTCCTGCGTTTTTTCCGGAAACGGTAGCGTTTTTATCCACACGCCCCTAAAACGCCGTGTTTCCGCCCAGTAACACCCATTTCCTGTCAATCACACTACGATCGCCGGAGCGAAGAAAAAGCCGTGAGTAAAAATACTATCTTCATGGTAAAATTACTTGGCGCAGTCGCAGTGCGATTATTGCACATGCGTACTAAGCGGAATTTCACTGCGATGCGATGAAAATTACCGAGCGAACGACTCGGAATGAGGGCCATGGTTTTGCCCAACTGCTAAACTACTAAAAAAAATTCCTGCTGCGATCAACTTGGAATTACCCCCACCATGTTATATACTGGATAAACACACAGATAAAATATGCAAACATTTAAAATACACAGGAAGAATCTGTTTATACAAGGTACCAAGTTTAGTCATTATACAAAGTATCCGGTTTAATCATGATACAGAATAGCCACATAGTACAGAAAACATTTTATTACATTTTTCATAAAATTAAATTTAATTACATTTTCATTTAACCCCTTCGGTGCAACTGTGTCCAACAAAAATATCCACTTTGATTCATATTGTAGCAATAATTTGTCCCGATTACCACCACGTCTAAGAGGCGGTATGCCATCAATAATTCTATATCTCATCACTAACAAATTATGCTTAGCGAGAGCAAAATGTAGAGCGACAGCCTGCTCAATAGTGCCTGCGGAAATCACTGCTCGTACAGCTGAATGGTGTAGCGCCATTCTCTCCTTGAATTGACATTTAGTTTTACCTATATAATGTAGTCCGCATGGACACAAAATCATATCAAGGTAAAAAATGATACTAAAATTCTGGGACAATACAATGTTGCTTATCTTAAAAGTTGAGAGTCAAACGAGCTACATCCAACGCGTTTCATCCACAAGACTTCATCAAGCTGAAATACTCTTCATCCTCCATTGTTTATCCCACCCTAGTATCAATTTTATATATATTTTTGTTGAAATAAATCTATTGTTTTATTTTTTTATTACTTATCCTGCTGTATCTTCATATTTATATATATATACCCAGACACTGTTGGTCCCGTACCCACATCACCTTGAAAAAGGGGCGTTGTGGCCCCCGAAATGTTGTATATGGAGTGATTGATTAAAGCACTTTATGCACTGTACCGGCCGGGACCAGTCTCTGAGTGCCGCCGCTTGCCAGGATTGCTATACATATATATATATATATATATATATATTAAATATACGGAAAGGATGAACGCACATGCTGACATCTCCAGAGCAGCAGGGTGCAGGGTTTAAATACATTTCCTCTTCATCACAGATAGAAAGGTATCCAGCATATAAAAAATGGTTATGGATCAATGGGTCGACCTGGATAAGGTCAACAGTCAATAGGTTGAACACTATTGGTTAACTTGGACAAGGTTGACATGAGAAAAGGCCGACACAGGGAAAAAGGTCAACACAGGGAAAAGGTCGACACTGCACAGGTTGACACATGAAAAGGTAGCAGTATTCTTGCCAAATAAAGCCTATATAACATTCCTGATCAGCAATTGTGACAGGTAATATGACAGGGTCTACAGGCAGTCAATAGTGAAGGCACAAAGGGTGGAATTTAATTGTTTGAAAAGTCGGTTGGGTGACTGTTTTTTCCTGTCTATAAGATAGGAAAAAACAGACTCCCAACTGACTTTTCAAACAATTTAATAGCCCCCAATAAGTATTAATCCAAATGCTGTTTCTACATCAGGTGTGATTGTTATGATAAGGTCCCAAAATAAGGTGGTTATGGGACTCCTGCTGGCATGAAAGGAAGGTACTCAGCCCAGTATGCATTGATGTCCCTGCAGTCATTAAATGGCTCCGGTCTTTAGGCATGATTCAGAGAACCTATGATATACCTGTGAGACAGACTTTTTTTTTTGCATTCACTTCAAGCCACTGCCCAGCCACCACCCAAGAACGGTCATTACTTTTCTGCCACTTCTCCTAATCCCCTTGTACCAATCACAGCATCGCCTTTGTGCGTACACTCTGTGCATCATAGGAGTTTTCTGAATACAGTATTTGCACAGTTGTAAATAATGTCCCAAATACATGACATTGGCATCAGGTGGGACTCTGAATCAGCTAGTATAAGGTATATTCCGCTGCTCCAGAACCTCTTTGCAGAATTAAACAGCCAGATAACATTTTACATGGTTTAGGAGTAAGCCCATGGTGCGTTTCGAGATTACGCATTTTCCTCAGATGGATACTTTTTTTGTTTATTTTCTAGCAGGATCAGTAAAAATTATTTAAATATAAATTATTAATGCTGCTAGGTATTATCTTTCTGTGGAAGTTACATTTAACTTGTAATATCCTTTTTAATGTGAATCATTTCATGCGAATCAAGATCCCTTGATGAAGTCTGAGATACCAGACGAAACGCGTTGGTGATATTTCTTGCCTTCTATGGTTCCTTGTTATTGAACTAAGATAAGCATTACTTCTTTTTTAACACCTTTTACAGTGTCATTTTTACATCTTCCTTGTATATGTTTTAAATGTATAACTGTTTATTTGTTTTGTGTCTTATGCTACTTTTGTTAAATACGTGAATGTTTAATTTTTAAATGTAATATTTCTTTTTCAAAATATGGGCACTGGACACACTTTATGATACTTTACTTTCAGCATTGATAGAGTAAAAAGTGGTGTCATAACTAACATGACAAAATAAAATTTACAATGAGCAACATCACTATGTCACTGCAGGTGTCAGACACCTGTCTCCTTAGCTCTCTTGGCATAGTGGTATCACCAATGATTACAATACCCGTGAGCTAGGGTTTGATTCCCGCAAAGACACACTTGTATTGTATATCTGTGTAAAAATTAGCATCTGCAGTTTTTTTCTAATTTTGCCAAAACAAGTTCTGTCATACTTTGTATACAGTCTCAGACATGCACACAGATATACAGTCAAAATTAGAAAAAAACTGTAGGTGCTACTTATTACACAAATATACAAGTGTGACTTTTCAAATTATGAAAGTCTTACCTTTATGAGACTGAGTTTACTGTACTTCTTCCTGCGCCTCTCCATTTCTTTAATGGGCAGCCTCCCCCACCTTTTGTCTATGGGACTTGGGTGCTCACATAACCCTAACGCCAACGAACCATTGCTCTAACACGTAAGTTTGCGTCTGTATACACTATTTTTATTTATTGATTTATTTTTTTGGTCCCGACAGAGAATTAATAGTTTCTACAGCGTCCCTTTATTTATAGTATGCTATACACTACAAGTTCCGGATTGACTCTCTCTGTCTGACCGTTGGCCTGTGTATATAACATTACAGTTGTCACTGGCCATTTGCCAGGGCTTGCTGTGAGTATACTATTACAGTATGATTACTGTACTGTACTGTATATCCATCCGCTGCTATTCTCTCTACAGTGCTGGATTAGTGGAGCGTTAGCCACCCAGTGGTGAAGATGTGTATTGCATGCTCTGTATGTTGTCACACCTCAATGAGCATCTCCGTGCAACACCTCAACAACCTGAGCTATAGCTATAGCTAAGGTGCAACAAATACTCCATTTAGGCGGAGAAACTGCAACAATGAGGGAGGCTCCATCTGTATGTGTTAACACATAGGACTCCTCTCATGAATGCTGGACTTCAGGTGAGTGCTGTTACTAAGAGATCTGGCAGCCAATCAGTGGCTGCTACCATAGCAACAGCCTTCTGAGTGGCTGTGTTTGGCCAGACTGTGAATCAACGCTTCCACAATGAAGTTTATGTAGTGACTCTACTAGTCTACTCCATTGACTTCAATGGTGAGAACCACTACATTGTATCCTATGATGGGAACCACAAGGTTGGCCTCTAGTAGGACCTGTAGTTCTCCTGTAAAAACATTTCCATTTGGAGTGATGGTGATAGCCCCAAGCTTCAGCCCAGGCTTTGGGTGCCTGGGGGTGGACCCCTTTATTTGGAGGTTCCCACTCCCGGGGGGGATGTAAATATGTGAACGGCGGTGAGGAGACCGCTGGTCACAACACCTCCCCCTACATTGCGCCCACTGAGAATCCTGACAGTCAGAATACTGACTAGCAGGGACTATTCCAACTCGTGGGTGTCCACAACAACCATAGAGTGGAAATAGAACATGTGGGGACCACAGGTCTCCACTGATCCCAAAGCATGGTGAGCACAGCAAGCCCACAAGAGGCTTGTTGCACTCGCTCCCCCTCCACCAGCATTCCGCTGCCGGGATATCAGTGGAGGTATGCTGACCGGTGGTTTCCAGGACCGCAAGTCACGCATACCCAACTCCCCCAGGGAACCCTGGCTTGGGTTGACTAGCTAGGTGGGGTTGACCATGGAACATAGTCTGACTGACAATCCGGTTTGACTTTTATTGAAATATAATTCCCTAGATATATATATATATTTACATATATATATATATATATATATATATACATATATATATATATATATATATGTGTGTGTATTACTTGGTAGACATGTACAGATGATGGGTACATTCGGTTTCTCTTAGTTGGTTCCATAGGCGCATACACTATATATTCCTCTGGGCATATTCCAGAGGGAATTTTGATTAATGTTTCTCTTTAAAACACAAATATAAATGAGGGATGTTTTTCTCGAGCCTCAATACATACGGAGACTTTAGTTCGGAATGTTTAGACTCAATGGATAGTCTCCTTGAGTGTAAGGAGTTCGCGTGGCTAAGTCCTCGACTCAGTTGGTGTTCTTCCTTTTGGGAGCGTTGGTTGGTCTTCAGTAGGACTTTCCCGTTGGCCTTCTTCCACAACTTTCCTCAGTTGTGGATTTTCCCAAGGTTCTGGTTGTGCAACTAAAATTTGTCTCTACGATCCGGTGCAGGTGTTACCTTCACATTCGGTATTGCCCATCGATGTCCTATTTTCCGGGAATATTGGAATGTTGTTGGGTCACCTCGCTTCCCTTTTTTGAGAGTTGGTGATTTAAGTCTGGTCAGACTGCACCACTATTGATGCATACTCTTAGCAGTGGGAATACACAGATTAGGCTTTACTCTGCTACTGTAGCATACTTCTAACAGTAAGAAGTTGACATGCTGTATTTTACCACCTCCAGATTTTTTTATCCACAGGACGTCTTTTCGACCATAGTCCTTCCAACAGCCAAAATCCTTCCTTAGGTGGCACTGGCAAGGGATTTTCTATACAAATTTTCTAACAGATAGTGTAAAGGTGGGGCCCTCCTCATACATTATTTATCTGCTCTAGTGGGGGACCATAACCAGGGAGCCCTTGTCTGCTGTGTAGTTTATATTTACCTATGTAGTTTATATTTACCTTGTCTGCGCCGTCGATTTTATATTCTAATAAAACTCAAACCGGATGGATTTTTATTATGATATTTCAGAAAGTGTGCTGATACACTATGGGATTCCAGTCCTCGTTTAATATTGTATAAATGCTCTGATATTCTTGTGTTTAGTTTTCTCTTAGTTTGGCCGATATGCTGTTTGCCACATGGACATTCTAGTAGATATATTATTCCTTCCATATTGCAGGACACCATGTTCATGATTTGATGTTGCTTTTTTGTTTGATTGGAGTTAAACGTTTCTATTCTTTGAGTACTGTACCTGTTTTTCTTATTTTTGCATTCTAAGCAATAATGAAACCCTATTATCTGAGATTTTTGATGTTCTTTATCTTTTATGTAGCTCTTTGTTAATTCCTTCTTGAGAATATTAGCTAATAATCTCAAGAAGCAATTAACAAGAATATCAGAGCATTTATACAATATTAAATGAGACAAATACAATACAATATTAAATGAGGACTGGAATCCCATAGTCAGTGCTAGATTAAGCCCTCAGGGGGCCCAGGGCACCCAAGAGAGAAGGGCACCCCACCCCCTCCCCCCCTCCGGAGCGACACTGCAGCAGGGAGAGAACACACCAGGCTGCCGGGGCAGGAGCGATCCACGCTGCCGGAGGAGGAGTGCGGCTGTGCATGTGGCTTCCTCCCCCCTCCTCTCGGGCTGTCTGAGAGGAGGGGGAGGAAGCCGCATGCACAGCTGCACTCCTTCCCTGGCAGCGTGAATCCCTCCTGCCCCGGTAACCTGAAGAGCGGTGCAAAGCTCCGGCCGGGGGGCCCCTTAAGACAGGGGGCCTGGGGTACTGGCCCCCTGGGCACCCCCCATAATCCGGCTCTGCCCATAGTGTATCAGCACACTTACTGAAATATCATAATAAAAATCCATCTGGTTTGACATTAATTGGAATCCAGAAGGTCCATGCAAATTGGAGAAATAATGACAGCATTAAAAAAAACAAGAAACAAAATGGATTTATCAAATGCAGACACACGAACCGCACGGTCTGAACATAGGGGTAATTCAGAGTTGATCGCTAGGCTGCGTTTTATCACAGCCTGAGATCAGGTCTGAACTGCGCTTGCGTATGCCCCGCAATGCGCAGGCACGATGGACCACAGTGACGCAGAGTGCCAGACAGTGATGGGTTGGTGCAAAAAAAGCAAGGTGATTGACAGGAAGAAGGCATTTGTGGGTGGCAACTGACCATTTTCAGGGTGTGTCTGGAAAAACGCAGGCATTGCCAAGCATTTGCAGGACAGGCGTCTGACGTCAATTCCGGTCCCAAACATGCTAAAGCGATCACAGCGGGTGAGTAAGTTCTGGACTACTCAGAGACTGCACAATAATCTGTTTGTGCAGCTCTGCGACAATACACTCCTCTGTACGCAGGTCCTATGCGAAGGCAGGACTGAAAATCGCTAGCGAGCGATCTACTCTGAAAGACCCCCATAGACATTGACCTCGGAGTACTCTTATGATCACATGCATACATACAATTTTTGAACATATAACCACATTAAGTAAATAATATGAATGAGTCAGAAAAACAATTTGATTGGGATTTTTTTAGTACAAGAAGGAAAAAACATGTGATTCACGCCAGGAAAAAACATGTGATTCACGGCCATCAATAAAGTTTTTATCCCATTTAAATGGACATCGGGGAAAGCTATCCTTATCCTTGACAAAGCATCCACAGTGGTGTGAAACGCGTAGGTCAAGTGAAGGCTACAACTAGAGACCGATATCTCAGCGCCCGGAGATCCCCAGCCGAATCCCTTACAGCCGGTGATGTCATCATTATGCGCCACGGCTTGCAGTTTCCGCCCAACACAGCGCCCGGCTCGGACTGGAGACGGAGAGTGGATACCGCTGGCTAGGGTAAGATAGGGACAGCGCAATACACAGTATCACCAACGCATCCTCAGTTGTGCCTTGTGAAACCACAACCTTATACCAACAAAATCTCAAAAAGATCTTAAACATAATACTGTTTTTAATTGTTTGTTTGTCCTGACTCAATTCATTATTTACTATCCAGTGCTTTTATATATATATATATATATATATATATATATCCTGTGTTGTCACTCACAAAGCGGCTGCAGACATTCGGAGGCAGGGAGGGGGCGGTGATGGCCTCCAATTCACAATATGGAGGCGTGTTGCTTCCTTTTGTGAGAGTGCTGAGGCCAGGGTCTCTGTCTTCTGATGAAGATTTGCTGTCCTCAGCAGTGGAGGCCTGGGATAATCAGCCAGTCAATAGTATTGCAGAGTAATCCGATGCTGCATTTTTGGATGCAGCAGTGGATCACATGTGCCTGCAGGAGGAATCTAATTATACCAGACGCCTTGTGCTGCATTGGCATATGAAACCATCGCTGCTGCTTCCAAGCAAGAAGCAGCAAAGCTCACTCCGTCCACACGTTAATCAGGCCCAATGTTCATAAACCCAAATACAGATACAGAACCAGATGCAGGTCCATAAAAGGTTTAATATCCACATGTGAATGAATGCAAGATTATACCAAGCCCATGAAGCTGGAGAGTACAACAACAAAGCTCAAGATATAGTTTAAAGTATGTAGTCAGAAATATCCAGAAATAATATACACATGTGAGTAACAGTAGGCAGACAGAATAATCTGGAACATATGTGCAGATGTGAATCAGTAGTGATCAGGTGGATAAACAAAGTCCCAGTTTAAAGCATTTACTGTATCACAGGCAGGCAGAAGACAGGTACTGTAAGTCCAAAACTCAGGTAGAGAGCAACAGCAGGCACAACATTATCCAGGAACATCACAGGAACCTTCCAGGACATCAGTAACTTCAGAGGGTCCTTTATAACAGGTGATGCACAGGTGACAGCAGAAATGAAGGGATTGACCCTCCACAAAAATATAGGGAGTTGAGTTCAGGCACCAGCACCTACAGTTGAACCCCAGTACTTCACAATGCAAATATACAAACAGCGTCCAAACATAATGCCCCCTTTTGGATACTTTAGAGTCTATCTTGTATGATCATTTGTCTTACCATGTCCTTGTCTACCTTGTACTTTGATCCAGACTCTAATGATAGCAATTCATGCTGGGAGACCGCTTCTTCCTGAATTGTAGCATCCAGAACCAAGGAAAGACAAAATCTCTTGACTACTGCCAAACTAAAGGCAGCAAGAGTCTGCAGTGCATGGTTATCAGAGTCAACAAGCGAAAGTGGCAAAAACTTAGGGAGGCTGTCAATTCATTATGATAACTTGTGATAAATCAGTACAATTACTCCCACACTGCTGCACCAATGTAAGAAAGTGAGAAATATTCCCTTTAAAAAATTGGTTGGTCTTTAGGGTACTCAATAGCAGATGCAGCAGTTGACACAGTGGGCACCGGATGCGCGACAGGCCAAGATACACATCTCCATACGCTGATAGGAGTGGAGAGCCTGGAGGTGTGAGCAGACAGAACTTTTTGCCTGGAGGTATGGGCAGACATGCACCTCATACCCAAAGGCAAGGGTACACAGAACCTCATGTCCAGAGGCATGGGCAAATTCAGAGCTCAGACAGAGAGCAACAGCATACAGAGGCACATCAGCCAGGACACTATTCAGGAACATCACAGGAACCTTCCAGAACATCAGTAACTTCAGAGGGAGATCCCAAGAATGGCAATAACCACAACTAGTGTAACACTGTGTTAGTGGGTTCTTTATAACAGGTGATGCATAGGTGAAAACAGTAATGAATGGATTAACTCCTCACAGGTGAGATCCACAATAATCCAGGTAGTTGAGTCCAGGCAGCAGCCCCTACAGGTGAACTCGAATACTGCACAATTTGATTATACAAATTTAGGGCCTTCTTCAAGCTTGTTAACAAACCCAAAAAGTTAGCAATTGGACAAAACCATGTGCAGTGCAGGTGGGGCAAATATAGCATGTGCAGAGAGAGTTAGATTTGTGTGGCGTGTGTTCAAACTGAAATCTAAATTGCAGTGTGAAAATAAAGCAGCCAGTATTTACCCTGCACAGAAACAATATAATCCACCCAAATCTAACTCTCTCTGCACATGTTACATCTGCCCCACCTGCAGTGCAACATGGATTGGCCCAATTGCTAACTTTTTGGGTTTGCTAACAAACCTGAATAACCCTCCTGAGCGCTAACACTAACACCACCTGAAGATGGCATTAGCTGCCAGGTACAAGGGGCCTACTTCAGAGTTGATCGCAGCAGCAAATTTGTTAGCAGTTGGGTAAAACCATGTGCACTGCAGGGGGGCCAGATATAACATGTGCAGAGAGAGTTAGATTTGGGTGGGGTGTGTTCAAACTGAAATCTAAATTGCAGTGTAAAAATAAAGCAGCCAGTATTTACCATGCACAGAAACAAAATAACCCACCCAAATCTAACTCTCTCTGCATATGTTATATCTGCCCCAACTGCAGTGCA